>NC_083479.1:17363477-17450977 GCF_030014155.1 Tachysurus vachellii
TTCAGGCACATTTCTCTGTAATGACTCTTAAATGTCACCTGTGTAAAAACATGACTGTTATGGCAGCTTAGAATGAGTAGCAGGTCATTGGTTGGACCTGTTGAAGGAATACGACTCTCTGTACGAGACTCGGTGTTGAGTTTGGACGAGAACGATCTTGAACTGATTCTGTACAAACTAAAGGAACTACTTTGTGAATGAAACTAACACGACACATTTTGGATGCGAGTCTCCCCTGTTCAACAAGAGGAGAAGGGGGCGGAGCCATACAGTTAAGAGAACGTACCACTTTAGCACTGAAAATGTTTTATATTTGTGCACAAATCATAATCCTAATTTAATAATGGAGGGCAGGCTGTAAAGGAGCATATCATTGGTTGGACTAATTGAAAGAATCCGCCCCTTAATTTGAGTCTGAATGAGAACGGCAGACCTACTGATTTGAAACAAGGTGTTCATTGTCTTTTGTCCACAAATTAACACATACAAGACTTACGTTATGTCACTTTCCTGTTGGTTGCTACAAAAACAATATATTTGAAGATGAGCATTAACTTGTTCTACTGCTCATGAAGGAACTAGATGAATGAACGCGGATCGGCTTACTGATGTCGTTCAGTTCACTACACTTTCAACAACAGAGAAAAAAATAAGTTCCAGTTTTCAGTGTTTTGGACTGGAGACGAAACACTAGGAGCTATAAACAGTCGTCCCCTCACTAGCTTCAAGACTTGAAGTTAATAAGACACTGAAATACTGCTTGTCTTGTTCCAGAGAAACTGCAAGTCTGGAGCAATAAGTCAAGCCTTACAGTATGTGTTGTTGTGTTGTTGTCATGTTTGTAACATTTTCCACTATAAACTATTATTTTAAAAGACTTTTTTCATACACGTATTATTTTTCATACACGTATGCTAAAGTTTTTCAAATTAGATTTGTTTCCTTATACGTTAATATGTTGAGTGAATGAAACGATGACTTACTCATAATATCTACAAAGACACATCTACTGACGCTACCTACTGGTGTAATGATGTAACTTACAGTGAAAGAATCAGTGAACAAATCAATTTAGAGTTCTGATTCAAAAGATTCGAGTCATTGGGATTGACCCGAAATGGCCACTTCTGCACAATATGTTCTCTTATGGATAACTTGTGAGAAAGGCTTGTGAGGGAACGTCCTGTTTCATGGCAATTCCAAATATCTAATGTATGATGTGTCGTTCTATCATAAATTCAAATAAATATTAGAGTTGACAATCGCTGTAGACGAAGAGGAAAAAAACTTCACAGCATGATGTAACTAGAAATTTCTTATTTCTTCTTATTTTTATTTTAGAAAATTTCTTATTTAAAAAAAGTGTTTATTGTTTATTAGAACAATGTGAAAACTTAGAAAACTAAACTTGTATGTCTGCGTGCTTCACAGGCATGTACTCCTCAATCGTAAGTGTTCCCTATAAACCTATAGCCTGAGCCCTAACCATGATACACTCATTATAAGGCCTCAGTGCTTTTTCTGTTGTGCTCCTACAACCTACACTCTTAATCCGTTTCCCATCATCTACCTCCTGACCCCCAAACCCTGACCCCTTTTTTTTTTCAACCATTTCTCTTTTTACAAAGGGATGAGCTTCTGCTTCAATCCATAAGTCTGTCAGAAGCTATTAAGTTGTTCATCCTTTAAGACACTGAACGCGTCCCTGTGAGGCATGCAGCGACTTTAGAAACCACGTTAAACACCAGCGCTCCGTACACATCGAGGTGGGCTCTGAGGTCTGCTCACCTCGCAGCACAAGGTAGAATAGCATTATTCTGAGCTGTTTTTTGTTGGCGGGCTGTTAATAATATAAGCTTTTGCAAAACAGATGAATCAACACAAAAAGTGTTGTGGAAAAAGAATAATATCAAGGAAGCACGAGCCAAAAACATTAGATCATCATTAATTGGGCAAACAAGCAGCCAGCAGAATTGGCACTCAGTTTAAAACATAACATTAACAAATTGGACTTTTAAAGCTTTTTTCTAGAAATCATTAGTTAGTTCCTAATCGATTTAATTATCGCTGATGTTATAACAGCTACGGTATAAATGCAGCTCTGTTCACTCACTCTCTCTCTCTCTCTCTCTCTCTCTCTCTCTCTCTCTCTCTCTCTCTCACACACACACACACACACACAAATTTAATAAGGCAAGAAATTACAGCCTGTCATGTTACTAAAAAATGGCAAAGTGTGAAGTTCAGAGACACTTTCCTCTGGCAGAAAATTTTACCCAGAAGTTCTTATAGACATTTTCACATTAAGCTTTGTCGCAAAATCGGCTTCGGGTTATAACGACAGAAAATCCTGCTTGTTGCTATAGAAGCAATGTATTTTGAACATGATTATTAATACCTTATAAACCTGCAGATCTTGTTGGTGCCCATAACACTACCGCCTCGGTGATGCCCCTTTAATACGTACTGAACATATGCTCACAGTTCTCTGTAAACTCTAGTGAAAATCCCAGGATATTTTCCCAGTAAAGTCTAAAATCCTAAAACCGGCTCATCAGACATTCACAACCGTGCCACAGTTTATGTCACAGAGATCACACTTTTTCCCCATTCTGATGTTTGATGTGAACATCAGCTGAAGATCCTGACCCTCATCTGCATGATTTTCTGCATTGTGCCGCTGCCCCATGATTGGCTGATTGGATAACTGCATAAATGTACAAGTGTTCCTATTAAAGTGGACATACAGTAGAACCTCATCATAGAATTCTATGATTTAAATTTGTTTTCGAAATTTCTTTTGACATTGTTGTGTTATCATCCATAATGCTTTCAGTCACTATGAACACACTGTATTGGACTTAGGACACTAGGAAAAAATACAACAATATAAATATTTAGAATTATATAATAAGAAGTAATATATTTTTTAGAATTCCGCTCTACAAGCACCTGTGTGAACAACAGCGGCAGTGCGATGTGCTTCCAAATCATCATCCGTCATTTAATCTCAGGAGAAACGAACGGCATCATGATTATCGTGACAAAACATATCAAACAGAATGCCGCCACTATTATTATTGTAATTTAGATAACGCCGCTTGACTGTGCGCCTTATTAAAGCAAACAAATTAACGTTCAGGTGCAATAAACTTCATCCACACAGCCATTTTCCTGATCCAGCCTGGCGCAGATAGATATGTATCGATCCTGTGGTGCATTTAAAAACAAACCGTTATGGGTTTTAATGGTGAATTACTTTCAAGCGATCACGATGAACCGATCACGGTCTAATGATTTAGTTATCTAGCACATGGTCTTTCACAGTGCAAAGGCACATTTATATTGGAAACAAGATGAAAAAGGATATTTTTCAAACTACTAAGAAAAGACTAAAATTACACTCCAAACCAAACCTTAATGATATAGAGACACATCACTGTGTCTCATGTTGAGCGAGTAAGCTGAGAAAAACTGTCGTCTACATGACCATTTTATCTCCCAACCAATAAACTAGCAAGTTGGAGAACGAATGAGAAAAATAAACATAGAGAACAGATGCTATATTTGATGCAACAAGCTAACATGTTAATATATGTGATGATGTATTTACATTCTCAAAATATGACATTTTTTGTGGTGAAAAACAAAGACTGTAATAGTCGATGTTAAATAGTGCTAGAAAATTTACTGCTGACTGATTGGCCATGCTTAGTGGTTAGCATGTTTGCCTCACACCTCCAGGGTTGGGGGTTCGATTCCCGCCTCCACCTTGTGTGTGTGGAGTTTGCATTTTCTCCCCGTGCCTCGGGGGTTTCCTCCGGGTACTCCGGTTTCCTCCCCAGGTCCAAAGACATGCATGGTAGGTTGATTGGCATCTCTGGAAAATTGTCCATAGTGTGTGATTGCGTGAGTGAATGAGAGTGTGTGTGTGTGCCTTGCGGTGGGTTGGCACTCCGTCCAGGGTGTATCCTGCCTTGATGCCCGATGAGGCCTGAGATAGGCACAGGCTTCCCGTGACCTGAGGTGGTTCAGATAAGCGGTAGAAAATGAATGAATGAATGAATGATTGGCCATGTTGATAAGAAGTTGAAGTTGATTTTCGAATTTGAGTTTTTTTCTTAGCCAAAGTTTGAGATTAAGTTAAATGCAACAAAAGTGGCACCAAAAAAAAAAACCCTGTGTTTTATTTGTTATTGAGCAAATGAAAAATGATATTAGTTCCTGTTATCACTTACATTTGAGGTCAGTGGTGGCTCAAGTGGCTAAGGCTTCTGGGTTGTTGATCGGAGGATTGGGGTGCAACCCTGCTCTCTGACCCCAACCCCCAAAGTTGGGATATGTGAAGAAAGAATTTCACTGTGCTGTAATGTATATGTGCAAAAAATTAAGGCTTCTATAATATTCTATTGTAGTAGCTTTAAAATCCATTCCCTCATTAGCTTCATCTTATTAAGACAAAAATGCATGTTGTCAGGTTGTTGTGAACTCCAACTCCCAGGATGCACTGCAGCCTATAAACATGACCGTGTCAAACTCACTTTCTCTTCCACTTTTACTTTACTCACACTCTTCCACTTTTCCAATCACACACTCACTCACGGTCCCCTTTAAAAGAGACGTTCACACACAGCACTTGGGAAGTATACGCTTCCATGTCTAAACAAAGGCTTTTCACTCTTCAAGTCTTTCAAACTAAAAACTACTGTACACTTCACTTTAATATAATATAATATAATATAATATAATATAATATAATATAATATAATATAATAATCGTCTGTGATTACAGGAATATCTAGTGAGTCACAATTCTCCCTGACAGAAGGGACTTACAAGGTAAATGAAAAGCTGTCCTCTGTGTCTGTATCAAATGAGTTCAATTTCATTCTTTACTTGCTTTCAATCCTTTTGGTTGCCATAGTTACAACCCTAGTATGATGTATAGCTTATCAGAAGATTTATGAATTTTGCTCAGACTCGCATTCAGGTCAAAGTCTTCATTTAAAAATCATTAGTTCTGTTGACCTTGCGTGGCTCTCAAACAGCCGCTTCGACACGGTTCGTCATTGTGTGTATGATTTTGTTGAATAAATCTTTGACTGCATCCACGGTGTTTCATATGTCACTGATTCTACATGTCCTTGACTTCAGACTAAAGACAGACATAGCTTTAATACAGTCAAAGCTGATGAGACCTTCAAACACACTCAGCAATGACAAAGCGGACACTCGAAAAAATATTAAATGACCTACATGTTAGGGAACGTCAGCCATAAAACGAATAACACAATAAGCCGGGCGTTTAAGCGGAACGAGCATGTCGAGAGATATTTCAGGAAAATTAACCCAAGCCATGTAGCACACAGCAATAAATCAAACACAGCTTCAGGGGAGGAAAGCTCATGTCGTGTTTTATTGCAGGACAAAAGAGTGCCATGCTGCCATTTTGAGACTAATGAGGGGATTTTCCACAAGTAAGTAGACAAGTGAAAAAACAATTAATGACAACTTAAACATGTGTCATGTAATCATTGGTCTTAAACACAGCAAAAGATTGGACACACCTCTTTGAAAGGGTTAAAGGCCACACCTTCTTCACTGGGACTGAAAGTTTCCAAGGCCACACCTCCTTCAGTGTGTCTAACAATTTCAAAAGCCACACATCCTTCAGTTGGGCTGACAGGTTCAAAAGTTACACCTACTTCACTGGTACTGACAGATTCAAAGGCCACAGCTCCTTCACAAGGATTGACAGGTTCAAAAGTTACACCTACTTCACTGGTACTGACAGATTCAAAGGCCACAGCTCCTTCACAAGGATTGACAGGTTCAAAGGCCACACCTCCTTCACTGGGACTGACGGGTTCAAAAGCCACAGCTCCTTCACAAGGATTGACAGGTTCAAAGGCCACACCTCCTTCACTGGGACTGACGGGTTCAAAAGCCACACCTTCTTCACACAGACTCACATGTTCAAAGGCCACACCTCCTTCACAGGGAATGACAGGTTCAAAGGCCACACCTCCTTCACAGGGACTGACAATTTCAAAAGCCACACCTCCTTCACTGGGACTCACAGTTTAAAGGCCACACCTCCTTCACAGGGAATGACAGGTTCAAAGGCCACAACTCCTTCACAAGGATTGACGGGTTCAAAGGCCACACCTCCCTTACACAGACTCACAGTTTAAAGGCCACACCTCCTTCACACGGACTCACATCTTCAAAGGCCACAACTCCTTCAGAAGGATTGACAGGTTCAAAAGTTACACCTACTTCACTGGTACTGACAGATTCAAAGGCCACACCTCCTTCACAGGGACTGACAAGTACAAAGGCCACACCTCCTTCACTGGGACTGACGGGTTTAAAAGCCACATCTTCTTTACACAGACTCACATGTTCAAAGGCCACACCTCCTTCACACAGACTCACAGGTTCAAAGGCCACACCTCCTTCACAGGGAATGACAGGTTCAAAGGCCACACCTCCTTCACAGGGAATGACAGGTTCAAAGGCCACACCTCCTTCACAGGGACTGACAAGTACAAAGGCCACACCTCCTTCACTGGGACTGACAAGTACAAAGGCCACACCTCCTTCACAGGGACTGACAAGTACAAAGGCCACACCTCCTTCACAGGGACTGACGGGTTCAAAGGCCACACCTCCTTCACAGGGACTGACGGGTTCAAAGGCCACACCTCCTTCACAGGGACTGACGGGTTCAAAGGCTACACCTCCTTCACTAGCACTGACAGACATTTTCATTTACACCAGAGCTTTCAGACAGCTTTGTGGTTCTGGCATTTCACAGCAGCTTCATGCTGAGAGCCGTTAATCAATAGTCAAAAGTGCAGTTCTTGTAATAGGATGAAAACTAGTTTCGGACTGAACACTAATTTCAGACACACTATGAACACATTGTGTAGACACAGCAAGGTGCAATTTGTGGCCTGTCTACCCAAATATGTACCAGTGGCTCACAGAGTAAATTAACAGCATGTGTGCTCCGTTTCATACTACGAGCCCTGTCTTCTATTACCATGAGGTCAGTTCAGCCAGAACTGTTCATATGTGACAAAATACAGTATGCAAGGAGTAATATATGGCCAAAAGTTACTGGACATCTAACCATTCCATATTTATTCTTCCTTTGCTGTTATAATCAGTTCCGCTCTTTTGGAAGGCTTTCCACTAGATGTTAGAGAGTTTTTGTCAGGATTTGTGTTCATACAGAGGGTTTTTACACCTGGTCACTTTATGCGTTTTCTGTGATCCGATAGCTATCCGATCGTAAAAAGACCAGGTCTAAATGCCCTCCGAAACGGTTTCGAGATGGATATAAATCCGATCGCTCAAACCACTTCAGGAGGTGGTCTGGGACGCATTTCAGATGAAACTGGACAGGTGTAAATGAATGTGGTTGTTCAAGCCACATACATCAGCGCTATACTCCTCCCAAACGGAAGTACGTCAGTCACAGGTGACTCGCGAGTCGTGCATAACGCCAGAAACAAATGTTTTCCCATCAGCGCTGCTCCGATCTTTCACCCAGGTGTCTCGTTTGGTCTTAAAATGCTGCCGCCAGCAAAAATGCAGCAAACAGTAAATGCTGTTTTTTGCAGCAACCGCATACACCAAAGCGTGTTCGATTTCAATTACCCCGGAAATGAGGTCAAATATATTTGCATATTGGGCGGGAGTAGAAATATCGGATTCATATCCGATTCGCCAAGACGCATTTATGTGGCCTAATGTAAATGGAACAGTTTTAACAAATCAGACAGCTATCGGATCAGAGAAAACACATGAAGTGACCAGGTGTAAAAAGGCCCACAGCCACAAGAGCATTAGTGTAATCAGACACCGATGCTGGGATTGGCAAGAGGTCTGGTGTACAGTCTGCATTTCAGTTTATCCCAAAGGTGTTCAATGGGGTTGAGTCAAAGTCAGGGCTCTGTGCTGGACACTCTGGGAAACCATGATTTTATGGCTTGTGCTTTGTGCACAGACACTAAGACAAGACACGATCATGCTGAAACAGATCTGGGTCTCTTAGTTCTCTTAGAAATTACAATGCTAAAGCATACAAAGTCTTTCCAGACAATTTGATTCTGTGCTTCCAATTTTGTGGCAGTAGTTTAGGGAAAATCCTCATATGGCTGTGATGGCATACATACATACTTAACATACTTTTGGCCATAAAGTGCCATTTACGCTCAACTTGTTACTTGTTAGATTTGTATAAACACATCAATATTGACTATTTATATTGGATTCAAATCACAGATCCTGCCTGGAGTCACTTAAAATCACTTCGGTTTACCACTAAAAGTAAATGGTTATAACTGATTCTGAAATGTTGTATGCAATACTATCACATATTATTTTGTATAGAACTTCAACAGTGAGCAAGTATTACCTCAGGTTGTGATGTCACAAAAATCAAAGATAACTGTTCTGCTGCTTTTGCCAAATTACTCTAAATAGTGTGCTATGCTAACATGCTATTTTGATAGTTTATCTTATGTTGATTATATCTCTGAGAGTCTAAGACCCAGTTACTAAAACCACACAAATGAAAGTTTACTAGCATGTATCAGACTACCGATTAGCAAAACCACTGGTGTGCACTGAAACAAGATACTTAATCTATTTATCTGTAATGAAGATAAACGTGTAGGGATGATTATAGTGTTTTACTAACATTCTGACTATTAAATATATCAAACAATTAATTATTCAACATACATTTTTAGAGGTGCTTTAAATTATGTGATCTCTTCAGGCTAACAGGCTATTAGCGACTCCTTATGCCTCACTCAATTGCTACTTTACAAAGGAGCTCAAGATAATAAACACTTAAAGCACAGCTATGGCAGTCATGGTTTTGTAGCTTTTGGGTCTAATGACTGGGATGAAAGCAGGTATACTATAAGTTCTGGTCCATTTCATGTCAAGTCATGGTCTCATCAAGGTGGAGTTATGGCAGAGAGATGTGGATGGGTTTATCACCATCGTTCCACAGCAGTTTTTTGTGCCAGATGGAAGTGTACGTGAGTTCTCAAGGTGAGATGATGCACATCTTGAGATGTGATCAACATTCTGATGTTCAGTATGATTGAACACCATCTGCTTTCAAAATGTCTACATTTTATATGAACAGGATGATGCTGTCCTTTTCATGCTGGTAATTCAAGCAAGAATGAATCTCTCATTCTTATGAGAGAAATACTGCATTCATTTTACAAAATATGTAAAAATATATTGTTTTCCTCTCACCATTTGTTCATGCCTACTGGACTGGGACTAAATTGTACAGAGCTTCTCTTGGACTGACAGGTTCAAAGACCACACCTCCTTTGCTGTGACTGACAGGGTCCAAGGCCACACCTCCTTGTCTGTGACTGACAGGTTCAAAGACGACACCTCTTTCGCTGTGACTGACAGACTCCGAGGCCACACCTCCTTGGCTGTGACTGACAAGTTCAAAGATGACACCTCCTTGGCTGTGATTGAAAGGTTCAGAGGCCACACCTTCTTCACTGGGACTGACAGGCTACAAGGCCACACCTCCTTGGCTATGACTGACAGGTTCAAAGGCCACACATCATTCACTGGGACTGACAGGCTCCACACCTGCTTCTTCTTCTATTTCTTCTTCTTCTTCTTCTTCTTTATCTTCTACTAATTATTATTATTATTATTATTATTATTATTATTATTATTATTATTATTAATAATGCATATTCATGTTTTATCGGTTGTGCCATATTCACATATTGTGCTATATTTGCTTTATTCATGAGGCCGTTTATTGCATATATATATATTTATTGCATATTCAAAGTTTATATGCTAAAATGCTACTTGGTTGATTTTGGATTATTCAGTAAAGCTATAATGGCCATAAATGCTGGTCCTAGGGAAAAATCAATCAATCAAATGAATTTTTTTTTTGCCCGCAGACCCCACAGGGAGGGGAAAAGGTCATGATCTCGGTGTTGTGCTCA
This sequence comes from Tachysurus vachellii, assembly GCF_030014155.1. Taxonomy (NCBI): domain Eukaryota; kingdom Metazoa; phylum Chordata; class Actinopteri; order Siluriformes; family Bagridae; genus Tachysurus; species Tachysurus vachellii. The sequence goes on from NC_083479.1 coordinate 17,373,497, forward strand.
AAATGGGTGCAGAAAGACTTCATTTTTGGAATGGAAAATGAGTCAATTAGACTCCACTCAGCTTTTTTCGCCTCGAACCCCTTCTTCCTCTCTGTGTGTCTCTTCTCCAGCCCTCACATCATTTCCTTATGATGAGATAGTGGAAATCAAAACCATTGCTTGGGGCTCCGCTCAGCATGAAGCTGAGTGCACATCTCCAGTGGCCTAGTGATACTTTCCTCTCTCAATCTCTCTCTCTCTGTCTAAATGTTTATCCTCCAAAAAGGTGAACTCTGGGTTTGTGCTGTGATTCGACAGCATCTGTCTCGTAAAGCTGTTTAAACTTTCATTGGGTTATCGCCTTGAGTTACAACGCACTGAAAAGTAATGAGGTCGTATGGGAAGGGTTTATTGATTCACTCTCGCTCACTGCCAGCCATCCAGAGTTAGATATGCAGCGACAGATGGCCGACCTCAACCTGCAGACCCATTAAAGGAACAGTCGGGTCTTTTTTAAACTGAGGCATGGGCTACCTGAGTGACCCTAAAATGGAATATTTTATCCCTTTTATTCTGGGCCGATACATATTAATGGTGGAAAGAGGCTGGTGTCAATTGTCATGAGGTGCTTCTCAAACCAGCAGGTTTCCTTCCTGCATTTCCTCGAGTTATGGAACCTCGGCAGCAAAACGCTCAATATCTCAAAGCAGCAAGCCATGCCACAGCATTTTCGAAGATTTGGTCTACATCTGCATTTCTAATTCTAATCACATTACTGCTGTGGCACTGATTACTGAGGCAGAAAATCAGAAATGATAATTCATCGCTGCAAACACAGACAAGCCCTTTTATAAACTCACATAGAGGTACTAATGTTCCCCCAGTTAAACTCTAAAGGCTTTGGATCCACAGCAATTTATCCATCCTCCAAACAAGTAGATGAATGTTTCATATAAGCAAGGTATACTTAGGCATCAATATAGTCTTTCATTTCAGCTCACTTGTGAATTCAGTTTTCTGTTTGTTTGAGAATTATGGATAATTCTTTTTGTGAAATGTAATCAATCATCTTATGTATGAAAGATTTATACCAAAAGGCAAAACATGGAATAATACAGCTTGATTTTTTTGGGATTCAGTATTGTGTTAGTAGTGAGGAATGTGAGACCACACTGCCAGGCACTGACACCTCACTAACAGGTACAGAGGCAATGAGGTCTTCTTAGGACCTGATAGAGCAGAGACCACACCTCACCAACAGGTACAGAGGCCATGACTTCTTTATAGGACCTGATAGAGTAGAGACCACACCTCACTAACAGGTACAGAGGCCATGACTTCTTTATAGGACCTGATAGAGTAGAGACCACACCTCACCAACAGGTACAGAGGCCATGAGGTCTTCTTAGGACCTGATAGCAAAGAGGCCATGACAGGTACAGAGGCCATGACTTCTTTATAGGACCTGATAGAGCAGAGACCACACCTCACCAACAGGTACAGAGGCCATGACTTCTTATAGGACCTGATAGAACAGAGACCACACCTCACTAACAGGTACAGAGGCCATGACTTCTTTATAGGACATGATAGAGTAGAGGCCACACCTCACCAACAGGTACAGAGGCCATGACTTCTTATAGGACCTGATAGAACAGAGACCACACCTCACTAACAGGTACAGAGGCCATGACTTCTTATAGGACCTGATAGAGTAGAGACCACACCTCACTAACAAATACAGAGGCCATGACCTCTTTATAGGATCTGATAGAGCAGAGACCACACCTCACTAACAGGTACGGAGGCTATGACTTCTTTATAGAACCTGATAGAGCAGAGACCACACCTCACTAACAGGCCACATGTTGGGAAATAGACCTGATGGCAAATAGGCCACACCTCCTACCCCACAAGAGACAGGCACAGAGAACACTTATTCCAAAGCACGTAACAGCACAGAGGTAATGCCGACTCCAATGAAACAGACAGCCACAGAGGCCATAAATCCATTATAGGAACTGAGGCCACTCCTTCATCAATAAGTTTGACGGTCACGCTTTCTTAACAAGTTCAGAGGCAATTCTGAAAGCACAGACGTTATGCCTCATCTCCATGCACGGAAGCCATGTGTTTTTATTCAAAGGTACCGATAACACCTTGGTCATAACCCTTCACTGAAGCTGACAGGAACAAAGACCAAACATTGAGACCAATTCTGACACCGTAGAAAGCAATTTTTTCTTCTTTTCTGAGAATGTTACACAAAAAGAACAAAAACTGGCTTCCAAGAACTGAAAATCAAACATCGTTGCTTACCTCAAAACGATTATCCCTGCCTGTCAGAATCTAAACACAAGTTATACTGTTACATCCTGATAAAATCAACACTCAGACCACGATCTGCCAATAGATAAAAAAACACAGACTGAATCTAAAATTGTTAAGTAAAAAAAAAACAAAAACAAAAAAAAACAAAACAAAGCAGCGATTCAAGGACATGCCCTGTTAAGATTCAGCCTCGTTATTCCTCTCCAGACTGCATCCTTTTTCACAAGCTATTCATCCTGCACATCTATCACCCAAAACCCATCGTGTCATGGTTGTTATTTTCCAATTTTCGGTTGGTGACAGAAATTATTTACTCGTAATCGTGGCCTGCACACTACACACCAAATTAAGCAGGCACGCCGGAGGATGATGTCATTCACGCTGAGTGTTTTGGAATAATTTAGGATCATTTATAGCCTAGCTGCATAATGATGCTGTGCCGACTTGAACTGAGGGGAATTGAATTAACAGAGTGCCGAATAGCCTTCCTCACATTCCCTCATGAAAAAAAAAAACAACTGAATTACAGCAATTCTGTGTATCGGGATAATAAATCCATGGTATAATCACCGTCAATATGACTTTGAAAACTTGCCATTTGCTAAGATGATGACATGAAACGTCACGTAACGCAGCAATAACTGACCAGTGTTTAATAATTAATTTTTAAAAAAGGCTAGAATGATGTTAAAAGATATAATTCATTATATCTATAAGTCTACTTCATTTAAGAGAACAGGACCTGTGTGGCTAATCTTGCTAGCATAATAAGGAAAGGTTAATACTGTTAGCTATGTTCATCTAAATTATGATCCACTAAATTATGATCCATTCTGCCACTGGCTCTACACATCAGAAAGGTCACACTTTGGATCTAGTGTTGTCACGTGGTTTTCCTGTGAATCATGTTGAACTACTGTATGTGCTGCTGTTATTTCAGATCACTTTCCAATTATTTTTGACTCGGTACTGCCATGCTCTCTGCCTAAAACCTATCACTCTCCTCGCTATTCTAGACGTTTTAATTCTTCTACTTTCTTTCTTTTGTAGAATTCTTCTACAAGTCTTTCAATGATGTATAAATATCTACCCAAATTCCAACTATTGTGAATGATTTATTAGTTGATATTTTTAATACTACCTGCAACTCCACCTTGGACTCAGTTGCTCCCCTAAGGTTTCAAAGATCCAATGTGAAAAGAAAGGTACAGCCATGGTTTCAGGGACCTATTCATGCTATTAGACAAGAGTGTTGGCGTGCTGAGCGTAGTTGGAAGAAAGAAAAACTTCAGTTTTCATACGAAATCTTCAGAGAATGTCTTAAACAATACCAGAGTGCTGTTAAGGAGGCACAGAGGAAATACGTGTCAGATTTAATTGCTCAAAATGCAAACAAGCCAAAGATACTTTTTAATAAAATCAATGTCCTTTTAAATCCTGCTCCTAGTGCATCACTAGAAATTTCCACTGACTTATGTGAACAGTTTTTAAATCATTTTTCACAAAAAGTCGAGGGTATCAGGTCAAATATTCCATCTCAAAATTATCTTCCTCTAGAAACGATTTTGCAACGGAGCTCAATATCTAGTTTTCAACTTATGTCTCCTTCACAGCTTCATGAAATAGTTTTTAGTACAGTATGAAGCCCTCCTCTTGTCACTCTGATGTTTTGCCTTCGCACATTTTTAAAGAGGTTTTTCCAGCTTTGAGTTCAGTTGTTACTGCTATTATTAATACCTCCTTAACAAATGGAATTGTCCCATCTTCTTTTAAGCATGCTATAGTTCAACCATTGTTAAAAAAAGATCAGTATGCGCTGGATAATTACAGACCTATATCAAAATTATCCTTCATCTCAAAGGACTTGGAAAAATTTGTGTATTTGCAGGTCTCCTCTTACCTAAATACTTTTAACATCTTTGACACATTTCAGTCTGGGTTTAGAGAATTTCACAGTACTGAAACTGCCCTATTGAAGGTTACCAATGATATTTTATTGTCACTTGACTCTAGTTCTTGCTGTATTCTAATCATGCTTGATCTAAGTGCAGCATTCGACACAATAGATCATGATATCCTTCTACAAAGACTTAATCAAGTAGCTGGTTTTCAGGGATCTGTGCTGAACTGGTTTGCTTCCTATCTTAAGGACAGATCTTTTTGATCTGTGAATTTAGGAAATTGTTTTTCATCTAGGGCTCAAATCTCCTATGGTGTTCCTCAGGGCTCTATCTTGGGTCCTTTGCTTTTCTTGTTGTATATGCTTCCACTCGGTTATATCTTTCAGAAACATAATTTATCATATCATCTCTACGCTGACGATAATCAATTCTATTTTCCTGTTAAAAACAATAACTGCTCTATGTCCACTCTGTTTGCTTGTCTTCAGGATATTAAGTGCTGGCTGGATCTGAATTTGTTACAGTTAAATAATGAAAAAACCGAAATAGTAGTTTTTGGTCCAACAACTGTGTCTTCTGGTCTTATAAAGCAGCTTGGCCCTACAGTATGTCTGCTAATGTACGTGATCATATCAGAAACCTTGGTGTTGTTTTTGATCCTATGTTGCCCTTTGATAAACAGATTAGCACTGTTGTGAAAAGCAGCTTTTTTCAGTTAAGATCAACTGCTAAAATCAAGAAGATGCTTTCTATGAAGGACCTTCAAACTATAATTCATGATTTTATAACTTCGAGATTGGATTACTGCAACTCTCTTTATTTTGGCTTGCCTAAATCATCTCTCGACCGTTTACAACTGGTACAAAATGCGGCAGCGAGATTACTGACTGGCACCAGAAAACGTGAGCACATTACCCCAGTACTTGCCTCATTACACTGGCTCCCGGTTAAGTTCCGTATTGATTTTAAGATTTTACTTTATGTTTTTAAAGCTTTACATGGTTGTGCTCCCCAGTATATTTGTGGCCTCCTCACTCCATACCCTACCCCTAGATCTCTTCGGTCTGCTAATCAATTCCTTCTCTCGGTACCTCGTGCACATTCTAAAACTAAGGGCGATCGGGCTTTTGCTACGGCAGCTCCAAAGTTGTGGAACAATCTCCCTCTTCATTTAAGATCTGCTACCAATGTCTCATTGTTTAAATCTGCTTTAATTCTGTATGTTTTAACTCTGTTTGAAAGTGAAGAATTTTTGTGTTTTCTTTTGGTTTGTTTTGGATTGTGTTTTTACTCTCACTCACTCACTCATTTTCTACCGCTTATCCGAACTACCTCGGGTCACGGGAAGCCTGTGCCTATCTCAGGCGTCATTGGGCATCAAGGCAGGATACACCCTGGACGGAGTGCCAACCCATCACAGGGCACACACACACACTCTCTCATACTGTGTTTTTACTTTTGCACTATTCTTTTTTGTTTTTACTTGACGTACAGCGCTTTGGCTGCAACGGCTGTTGTTTTTAAATGTGCTTTATAAATTAATAAACTAAACTAAACTAAACACTGTTGCTAGCCATTGGCCATATGGATGCCTAAAGACTCTTCTTAGCTGTTAAGGAATCTTAGCTAGCTAGCACACAACAATTAAGACAAACAAAAAAGTCTCTCATTTCACCACATTAGTAAATATTAACATAGTAGAGGTGAGAAAATGTTTTAAAAAGCCATACATGTTACATGAGCAACCCACAAAATTAACAGCTATTGTTCTACAAAGTAAAAGGCTTCAGTTTGGCTAACTGTACAGCTCAAAAGTCAATGATGCAGACTTCACCACTAGGGGGTGCTTAAGAGATGTTTTATTTATTTATTCATTCATTCATTCATTCATTTTTTAATTTATTTATTATTTAATATCTTTATTTCTTTTTTATTACTTAATTAATTAAATAATGTATTATATATATATATATATATATATATATATATATATATATATATATATATATATATATATATATATATATATATGCAGGATGGAGTTTATCAAGTCCCATGTCATAATACGACAATTTATTATAACCACCCTGTAACAATAAAATAAATACATTCGAAATATGTAGAGTATTAAATATTTAGACACTAATGAATTCATTTGTTGAATTGTCCCTATGGGGAAATTTAGTGATTATGGAGGACTATTAATAAAATGACAATAATATGAGTAACTCTGACTATTTTATTTGAGCTGTAAGCGGAGATGAGAAGTAGATGCTTGGTCATCCGTTATGTTGAACCACAGTTTATCTATTAACCCATGGGCATGTTTTCTGTTAAAAAAGCAAATTAACCGAAACACTGGCATACTTCATTAATCCTAAAACTTAAAATAGCATAATAAGCATGAAAAAGGAGCCTCTACACATAACACATTGTGATCTCATGACCTCTGTTTTGTGTCTCATTGACACCTCAAATTGTGCGTTGAAATTGGAAAATATTAATGAAAAATGAGTCACACATATTTTTGCCTTTGCTCAATCTTCATACATACTTCTAACACAGTAAACAAAGTCTATTATTAATATATATATTCAGAGTTAAAAATAAGTGCCTGATTTTAAGTCTTAGAGTCATCCGGTACTGAGAGGATTACGCGGAAATCTGGCAACCTGGTGCACAATATGCATAAGTCAGGTCTGGTGTAAACCTCGATCTTATAAACCCTACATATGTCCTATGGAGAACAACACAGTTACATGATGCTTACAGGATGAAAACTGCAGTTTTCTTTTCCTCTAAACATTTCTGACAGAAATTAGCGGCGTGTCTTACACTCCAGTGTGACTTTTTATTTTCTGGACATTATTTTTCAGACATTGTCAGATTCTTCATATATTAAAGAAATTTCTGAAATTACATAACAGTTTTATTCATTTAACTGATTTCATGGTTTATATCTCCTCTTTGGATTCAAAAACATTTAAATCTTTATTAAAAAAAACATTTTTTACATGCTACAAATGTCCTGAATATCTTTGACGATTTTACGGCTAAACTTTGTATGGCTTTCTTATGGCTACATTTTTTTCCAACTATCTTACCATTTTAAAAGAATTTTTAAAAGTCATATTTATACTACTACACTGAAGGCCTTGGTCACAGGCATTTTTCATTTTTAAGTTGTTCTTGAAATTAAAACGTTTGTAAATATTAAATATTAATGTAATGTTAAAATTACAAAGAATGTTCCATTATGTCCTTCATTATGTTTTTACTATGTCTCTCTCTCTCTCTCTCTCTCTCTCTCTCTCTCACACACACACACACACACACACACACACAAACACATACACTAACACAGATAATTTAAAATAATCAAAGTTTTATCTGTATTTATATGAATGCTAAAGCAGGATGTAACGTCACGCCGTAATGAACAGAAGCTGAGGGTTAGATGTCTACAGTCTCACTTCAGGGGAATGTGGAGTGTTTGGAGAGGAACTCTTAGTGGTCTAACTGACATCAGCAGGAGGATAGACTTACTGCGGAGTGACGGAATGATGAGACGCTGAGCTTCACACACTCACAAACATATCATCATCAGCTTGGTGAACTCACACACACACATACAGCAATGACACAACCTCTAGAACACGCTGCGCACGGCTGGTGAACTCAAATCCAGCTGCGTATACCGCCTGCAGAATTGTTCTGGATGACATACACAGACACAACAGAGAGACAGCGTATATATACACACACACACACACACAAACACACACACAGTGCCTTGTGTGAAACCCTGAACTATGCCAGAATGATGAAAAGAGCATAATACTGAATTGCTTCATGTTTGTGTATGTAATATTTAATAGAATTCACTTTTCTCATTTTTCTATTGATTTTTTTTATCTTTACATGTGTATATTGCATGGCAAAGCTGATGTACAGTTCTATAAAAACTCCACTCTCACACAGACCTCAATGGCAAAATGATTACGGGTTGATGAGCAACTCCTAAATGCAGTGTACAGAAAGTTTTCTGATAATGCAACTCAGCCATTGCAGCGACTCAAAAAACTTTGCCATAGATGCGCGCACACACACACACACACACACACACACACACACACACACACACACACACACACACACACACAGTGATTTTACTTAAATCACATTAATCACATTAAGCCTCCAGTCACTGTATAATGAAGTGGCCAGTAGGCGTTCCTTCTCTACTACTGGTTGCTGGTTGCCATAGTAATAACGTTTATAAGCGGATGGCGCAACTAGCAATCAACTCAGCATTCAAATTTGTTGTTACTAAAATTACAAAAAATTCTGGAGAAAGATTTGGCGTTTGTGTATAAAATCCAACATGTATACAGTATGCGTCATATTCAATGAGATGAGGAAGAATCAGTGTCAGAATCAATCCCATATTTGTGTTAAGTTCTCGAATTCTTAAAAAGCCACCAACATTCAGTGTCACTCACGAATAACTGGTCTCTGGATGCTTTGTCACTGCGAATCACTGTATGTGTAAATGTAGCATAACTCTTCTTCTATCTTCCTAAAGAATCAGTCTATGGTAAATTGTCTTAATTGATGGATTTCATTGCATAAACATAAACAAACAAGGCCAAAAGTTTTATTTCACGGACTTCTGGCTTAGCATGTGAAAGGCAATAGACACTGATTATTTTGTACATATATACATGAATAATTATGAGGCATAGCTTTGATTTCCATATAAAGCGATGATGTTATTGCTCAGCTGTAGTGTAAGTCTCTGTCAGATTCAGATTCAGATGTGACTCAGTCCACAGAATTAAATCCAATGCCGGTGCGGAAGGTCGAGGTTATGATGCACTCATAATGCTGGAGGTAATTATTAGTCAGCGAGGCTGCGCGAGGTCAAACACTCACAGAGTGGAGCAATCAAGCCGCCCACCCAATTACAGGAGAGCATGATGGACTTCATGTCACACAGGGCTTTCCAACGTATTCAGAGAAATGCTTTTTTTCCCCCCCTCTTTCTTTCACAGCCATGGCACACCTGCAGCTGAACCATAAAAGCTGTTGTGGAGAAGACCATTTATTTCAAGTCTGAGTGAAAACAGAGATAGAGAACAGATTATAGGGGTCAAAAAGCAGTCTGAGTGGGAAAATGCGATGCAGAAAAAGCAAAACTGTCGAAGAAGTGCTGCTGTGCTAGCTCAGGCAAGCGAAGCTAGTGAAAGTCTAAACAGTGTTAGCAAAAAAAACAATCTACACACACACACAAAACAGCTTGTTGGAGAACACAATGTTCAAAGCAGTTCTTATTGAGGAATACAGTGATCAAATCAAAGCTAATAAGATTAGATAAGATTAGATTAGATTAAATTAAATTAGATTGACACTAACTGTAAGAGGGGCACGGCGGCTTAGTGGTTAGCACGTACGCCTCACATCTCCAGGGTTGGGGGTTCGATTCCCGCCTCCACCTTATGTGTGTGGAGTATGTTCTCCCCGTGCCTCGGGGGTTTCCTCCGGGTACTCCGGTTTCCTCCCCCGGTCCAAAGACATGCATGGTAGGTTGATTGGCATCTCTGGAGAAAATTGTCCGTAGTGTGTGATTGCGTGAGTGAATGAGAGTGTGTGTGCCCTGTGATGGGTTGGCACTCTGTCCAGGGTGTATCCTGCCTTGAACCTGGGTCACAGCTTGAGAGCAGGAGATCCTACCTCCAGGACCTCCAGGAGGCTACATTACACCCATAGTATTATGTGTAAATGCAAACAGTGTGAAAATGTTCAACAGAAGCTACGTTAAGACAAAATTTCTCCATATCACTAATTAAATTAAATTTACTGCCAAAATATATATAAATACAGTATATGTGTGTGTGTGTGTGTGTGTGTGTGTGTGTAGTAGTATTATTATGTAAGGAATGAAACACTTGGTATTGTTGTAGCAAAAAAAAAAAAAAAGCTAGATCACATTACATCATACCTTATGTAAATTATTATTTTTGCTATGAGAACACAACGTAAAAAAAACAAATTTTATTTGTTATACAGTAGTTTCAAAACATTTAGGGTAGAAATCTGTTTAAATTATAGAGCTCAGTTTGGCGCTTAGCTCTACTACAGTCTTAAAGTAACTTAAGCCGTGCTCACGCTGTGCGATTTTTTTGTAATCCTTAGTGATTGTTGCTTATCAGACTGTACAAACATGTCACGCTGTAGGATATCAGTTGTCACCAGGTCAGACTGTACGACAGTCAAGACGTGTCAAAATCGAACGCACACAAGAAGACTTGTACGGGGTTTTACGCTATTAATCCGTGACATGTTCAGACCCGCATTCTCTCGCTAAAATGGCAGGTAGCAGCGAACGACGATGTGTGTGGAGCAAGTCGTGGCCGGGCATGCGTCATCTGGTTCGGCGCTCCTGTTGGTTCTTGGTTTGATGCTCGTCGTAGGAAATGTCACACTGCAAAGTAAGTGTCTGAAATCATCTGACACTGCCAGAACTTCATCGGAGGAAAAAAAACGATCTCAACATGACCATATTAAACCAGCGATCAAAGTCTACAGATTTTCTTTTATGATTTTCAAAATTTGTCTCCAAATCGTTGCCAAAATCGCACATCACGGCTTTAGCCAAATTCAGCCATTTAGACATTTCCCATGCTTCCATGTCAGGCACTGTATTCTTGCAATATCATTGTTTTTATGAGTTTAGTGTGAAACACATTATTTCACACATCCTAATAACTGCTGCCGCAGATGCTATTTATGTCTTGCTTTAACAGGAGGGTTAAAGGCTAAAGACTCATGAAAGCCTTGTAGCAATAGGGCTTTCATGTGTGAAACTAAATTGTGCTTTGAAATCCTCGTCTCACCTCGACCTCTCGTCTTTACTCCGCCACAAAGACATTAACGTGTCTGATTCACAGTGTTAATTTACGATTAGACCTCAAATAACCTTGTTTAGTGGAGTCAAGGAAGTCAGGAACTTGTATGAATTGCACTCATTATTCCGGAAGTCGTTATCAAAAAGCACACGAAACAGCACAAACCACCATTTCGATAAGGTGATGAGGAGTCATTTAAAATGAATCACATGAGGAGTCAAATAAGGAATTCTGCTACATGACAATAATTAGGCTAGAAGTTTAACTAGATAACTTAACTTGTAAGTAGTGAGACATGATGACTGTGTTTTTTAAATAACTTTAAATATTTTGTTTTTACATGCAAACTTTTCACATACTGTATAGTGCAGGTTTTTGTAAATGAATAATTTATTTTCACATCTGATTCAAATGATTCATTTATTTTCTTCTGAGTCATCTATACACTATATGCGTTATATTCTTAATTGCTTTTGCACATGAATCATCTAATTTATATGATTGCTTTGTATGATGGATGACTAATTTATTTTTGAGTTTTTGAGTGAGTTTCATTCCAGTGTTTTTTTTTTTTCAAAATGATTTATTTGTTTTCAAGTGATTTTTCAGTTTTCATTTTTTATGATTTTTAAACATGTATAGTTTCTTTTTACTTACACTAATCAATTCATTTGCATGTGATTTTTTTGTAAGATGATTTATTTATTTTTAGATCATTCTTTTAAATTTTTTTTACACATGATTAAATTTTCATGTTATTTTATGTCATGTAATTTATTTATTTTCAATATTCAATATTTAAAATCAGATTTTTCCAAATGATTTACTTTATTGTCAGCTGATTTTTGCAGTTGATTTTTTTTTTTTCACAGGGTTTTTATACCACATCTGATTCATTTATTTTTATGTGTCTGTTAGTTTTGGGATTTTTCGACAGTTCGTTATGTGATGTTTTTCCCTTATGATTTGTTTATACACTTTATTCACACAGTTCATTTATTTTCATGTAACTTTTTCCACACTATTTACACTTTCATGTGATTTTTCCACATGATTCATTCATTTAAAAGTATGATATTTTCTACATGACTCACTGCTTTTTTCAGACGATCATTAAGTACAGATAGTTCTCAGATGATTCATTTTTTGCACAGAACCCAATTAAATTTAAATACATTTTTTTCATGTATTTTCTTAATGTTTTTTTTGATAATTAAAATGAAAATGATTTTTACATACCTTTTATATTTATTTATGCTCACATTAGGAAATAAAAATGAATTGTTTGCTAATCTGCTTATCTTTCCATACATGTATTTATTTACATATGTCACTTGTTTGAGTTCAACATAACAACATAACATGTCTTAATCACACGTGAAAACCGTCTCTGTAACACCAACGTTATCTGCCATTTTTCTATGAAAGATTAAAACACACACAAACACACAGTGATTTACACATTGTGTGTTACAGTACACATCTAACAATGGTTGGATTTAATGACTAACTCCTGACATTCACTCCATTAGTTTGCTCCATTATGCACTGTGTGCTAACGTCCTTGCTACATCCAGTCTATAAAATCTTAAATTATTAATCCTTAATGGTGTCTTGGATGTGAATGCGAATGCTGAACTGAGTATGCTACATTATTTTTGCACTCATATCTGTACATGTTATTGACCTTGTCAATTTTTTACAGCTTCAAATGCATTACAGAAACTCCTGAAAGCTTCTCTGTACATGTGACAAGATACTGTCTTTTTTTTTTTTTTGGTTTGAATTCAAGAAAGCAAGAAATGGCAGCAGACAGAGAAAGCAGCAGGTGAGAGTTTGGATAGATTATAATTGGTTATTGATGTCCCACCTGCCACAGGAAACCGAGTAAAATGTGTATCCCCCACCTGGCAAATCTATAAACACCTGATAGGGGTATTTTTTTTATTTATCTACTTTCAGTGTTGTCTAGGACAAGCAATTCGATCTGTGCATCAATGCGTGTGTGTGTGTGTGTGTGTGTGTGTGTGTGTGTGTGTGTGAATTAGAGAGCAAGGGAGAAAAAAGAGAGAGAGAGAGAGTGTAGTCTGGATAAGTGCCTCATTTTTCCCACCTCCTAGGGATTATCCATAATCTTGACCAATTACGCAAGTGTCGTCTCTCTGCAATAACACACGATGGGGCATCAGTGTCCAGACACTAACACTAACTCAAAGTCTTCTACACTCTTCAGATCAGTTTCTCCAAAAAACACTAAGGCTCCAGTTTAAAAATCAGACCCAGATATTATAAAGATGGTGTTCAGATTATTGTTTTCGAGTAACAAAGTATTTAAAACATGTGCAATAACAGAAATTTTGAAAAACGTGCAATATACATCTTTTTATACATTTTGTTTTGTATATACTGTATATTATATTATGTCTCTATTCTTTTTATATATTGGCATTTTCTTACTCTTTGCTGCTGTAACAGTGAAATTTACCCATTGTGGGACAAATAAAGGGATAACTTATCTTATCTTATCCTATCTTATCCTATCTTATCCTATCTTATCTTATCTTATCTTATCTTATCTCATCTTATCCTATCTTATCCTATCTTATCTTATCCTATCCTATCTTATCTTATCCTATCTTATCTTATCTTATCTTAACTCTATTCTATCTTATCCTATCTTATCTTATCTTATCTTATCTTATCTTATCTTATCTTATCTTATCTTATCTTATCTTATCTTATCTTATCTTATCTTATCTTATCTTTTTACAATATAACATTTAAGAGTTCTAATATTTAAGAATACAAGACGATGACCCCATGATAACGCTGATTCCTGCATCAGCTCATCATGACGACTGGAATAGATGTAAATGAATATTTATAAAAGCAGAAATCAGTAGGTGTTGGTTGTCCTTAAGACTTCTTGAAACCAGAGTCAAGTGACATTTGATACTTTTCTAGAGTAACTTGCTGTAGAACACAATGGCAACATAATGATGAAGGGATAGGTAGATACTGTAGATAGATAGATAGATAGATAGATAGATAGATAGATAGATAGATAGATAGATAGATAGATAGATAGATTAATAACTTCATAAAAGAATCAGAAAAAAAATATAACCCTCTAATTACAATGTCATGAAACTGTCATAAGACTTCATAAAGCTCTTAAAAAACATTGTCATTACAGTGTCATAAAATCCAACAATGCTTTACGAAATATAACTTTTCATTATGAATCTGTCATTATTTATTTATTTATTTATTTATTTATTTATTTATTTATTTAATCTATTATTGCTTTTTTCCAAAAATAAATAAATATAATAAAACTCTTATAATGTCATTATGATGTAATAAAATTGTTACATGAGGCAAAGACTCAAACAAATACATGTACGGTTACTTTAAGGGTCACTGTGAAGCTACATCATTCTGTCATTACAATGTAATAGCTTTGTCATAAGTGGTCCAAATTAATACTTATAACTGTGAATATTGTTATAACTAGTCCAAATAATACTTAACCTCAAAGAATACTTACCTAAAAATTATACCAAAATTATAACATAATTTATTTCTATAGCCCTTTTAACGAGGTGACGGTGGTGAGTAAAAACCCCTTGAGATGATACAGTATGAAGAAGAAACCTTGAGAGGAACCAGACTCAGAAGTGAACCTCATCATCATTTGGGTGACACTGGACAGGAAATAATGTCAATGTAAATCATGTCTTTTCTCTGTTTGTAGTTGAGTGGAATTGTGCAGTTGGGCTCCTGAGGAACTAACAAGTCAGTGCAATTTCCGAGTTCATTACAGACTTAACACTAATTCCACACAGTTGAAGTCTTCAAATGTTCACTGATGAAGATCCGAGCACACAAAGCTGACCAACGCAACAGGAGTTAAAAGACGGCGTTATAACCTTGTTATTAGTAGTACAAATACTACTTATAAGTGGCACTAGAGGAGATTGGCAGTCCAGAAACACTTTAAAGAAAAAAAAACTGTCATTAGTATTTTATAGCGTTGACGTGTAATAATTACTGTCAGGTTTCTCCATATCAAGTATGATTCATAAAACAGTTCTTATTGCGTACGTGCACTCAGATCTGTCTTAAATCCATTTCTATCAGAGGTCTCGAGGTTTTCTCTGTAGTTTTATGGGTATAAATGTAGAAATGAGAAAAGTGGGATGAGATTAGAGTGATGAGGCATGTTTTCCGCTCAGCTATTTTAGCTCCCAGGGTACAGAGCACTATTTCAGATTTGGATTCTTCTCTTAGCTATCTGTTTTCCATCGACTTACGAGATATGTGGCAAACTGCATAAAAAGGGCCGGAATACAGAAACAGAAATAACTTTTTTTTTTTTCTGGCCGTGCATTATGCAAACGACCTGTTCTGTTCCCTGTGCGATGCGTGATTGCTATGAATGTGCGCACGTCGTCGCTAATTTCCACTACAATAATCCTCTCACTTTGTGCTCGCCATAATTATAATCATCTGCCACATAATTACAATTTTAAAACATTGTATCGAGGAGCGTCATTCTGACAAGGGAATAATTGGTGGGAAGGAAATGGCGATGTGTGTATTCCTGGCATGGCGACACTTGATGAGAGGAGAACGGTACCACTTTCAGGTAGTATAACAAACATTAAAACATATGTTCAGTACAAAACCAAACTCTCCCAGACTGCACAACTTTTATTTTAAAAATCTTTAAAAAAAAAAATAAAAAATCAACAGATTCTCGATCTGCATGCTTTTAAATCATCTTTATTAGCAAACACTGAATGGACATGTGTAATTTTGTGAGATAAAATAAACTTAAATTAAATAGATGCTAATGTGATATTATTTTGCTTAACCTTTTAGCTGGATAATAGCAAATACATTTTTGTTTTGTTTTGAATATTAAATATATTTTGCATTCTAATGCATTTTAATAATAGCATACTGGGAGAGTCTGAGTAAATATAAGCATTAGTACATCACTATAAATCATAATAATAAGACAATTATATTACTTAAACACACAAAAAAGGAGGCAATCTACTGGGAAAATCCTTGGATTTTTCAGCACAACAGCCTTTAGATTTGCTGCAAAATATACATTAACCAGAGAGTGAGCTCAGAGGTGACTAGACTGACTTGGGCTGAAAGGAAATCGACAGGAACTCAAATAATCACACTTTACAACCGTGATAAACAGAAAAACATCTCAGAACGTGTAGAAACCTCAGGTGGATGGATTGCAATAGCAAAAGACTACATTACATTCCACTCCTGTCAGTCAAGAACAGGAATCTGAGGCTACATTTGATACAGGATGTGGGGATGTGGTAGCTCAGTGGTTAAGGTGTAGGACTACTGATCAGAAGGTCATTGGTTCGAACCCCAGGTCCACCAAGCTACCACTGCTGGGCCCCTGAGCAAGGCCCTTAATGCTCAGTTGTAAGTCACTCTGGATAAGGGCGTCTGCTAAATGCCGTAAATGTAAATGTAAATACAGACTCAACCATATAAAAAAGTCCAAGGATTTTTTTTTCCTTCAAACTTTCACTCCAGATTCCAGTCCAGAATGAGCAGAGGTACATGTGTTCCTATTAAAGTGACCAGTGAGTGCATACTATTGTGTCTTTACACACACCAATGCTTTCTTGCTGATAATATGTAGCTGTGTTTTTTTTATTTCTTGGCAACCCAGGATATATATAAACATACAGTACACTGTATTTAACCCTTGAATTGTACTGTTACATCTGGCCAACAGTTCTGTAATGTTGATGCTGGAATGGACGTTTGACTCTACTTCCTGAACTCTTACAAACTTTTACTGGAAACATCTAACAAGTCGTTCAAATTTTTCACACACTTCATATGCAGGTCTGTTGAATTTTTCCTTCAGTAGCAAAACACACCAACCCAAACAATGCTAACGCTAGTGACCAACACATGTTTAGTGATTAGCGATTAGCAACAGTGTTATGTGTTCTTTGGCCGTATAAATTTTCCTCAATTAATCTTTTTTTTTTTTTTTCCTGTCTGATTTGTTCTACAGCACCTGTTTGTTTTGTTCTAACGTGGGCAGCAGCGAGAACAGATGTTACTCGGAAATTACAGCAACACTATGAATGGCAGATGGTGTTTACGGAGTTAAGGTCAGCACCTCGTTTCTGCCTTTTGTTACCTTGGAAGAGATGAGAAGAATTCAAAGCAAGAATGAAAGACAGGTAGAACAGTGCTTTCGGAGAAATTGTTTAAGAGAATGGAAATGATGGACAGAGCAGAAGGCTAACAGGGGAGGAGTGATGTAATGCATCATGTGTAAAATAAAGCCTGGAGGTTAGCTTGCGTTAGTTAACTGCCATGATTCTGTGACAATTTAAAATACAAGATCAAATCATGTTGGATGAACAAAAAACAATTGTGTTAATGTTACTCAATTAAATCACATTAAATCAATGGTATAGTATTTGTTTTAGTGTACACGGTTAGCATGCTAATCCCTAGAACATCCATAACAACTGGCATACTTGGTCTTCAGCACCATCCAAAAGTTATTGTGTAATGAAACTCTCAATTAGTTTAAATTACTTTTGCTCTGTTTTCACTTTAATATACTGTTTTTCCACATTACCCACAATGCCCTTCAACAATCCGCTCACAGTAGTGCCAGTAGTAATCTTTAACTAAAGAGAGCGATCCAGCTCGTTCACCTCCTCGTCTGTACACTCTGCTCGAACGGATCACATTTGCAACAGCTGGCTTTCAGCAGTTTAGCAGACAGACATTTTATTTAGTCTACATCTCCGTTTAAATCCATAACAAAGACATTTCCCACCCACAACAACTGTCACTTTACAAATAGTCTCAACTAGCAAGCAAACATAGCTAGCTAATATCAACACAGTAAATAAACTACTGCAGCTGTAGTAGTAGTAGTATTAGCAGTAATCGTAGTAAAAGTAGCAGCATTAGTAGTTATAATTGTACTAGTTGCAGCATTAGTAGCAGTAACAGTAGTAAAACTAGTTGTAATAGATGTAGTAGTTGTATGTGTGAGAGGTAGGAGGTGTTATAGTTGTACTAGTTGCTGCATTAATATTAATAGTTGTATTAGTAGTAGCTGTAATAGTAGTTGATGTATAAGTAGTAGGAGGAGATTTACTAGTTTCACTAGTTTTACTAGTTTTAAAACTAGTTTCACTAGTTTTACTAGTTTCAGCATTGGTATAAGTAGTTGTAAAAGTACCGGATGTAGCATTAGCAGTAGTAGTAGTAGTTGTGGATTTTGTATTGGTTGTATTAATATTTCAGGGCTGTCAAATGTCAGGCATTGAGAGTGACAGTCACGCATTTCGGTCTTTTGTCATGCTCTCCCACCATATATTTAATATGCTGCAGTGCCCAAAATGTATCAGGAATCAAGGCAGGATCAAGGCAGTATCAGGCAGGAAGCAAGCGCGTCTCCCAAGCGCGAGCCAATCAAAAAAAGAGGCTACACAATAGCACAATCAGAAAATAGCACTATTGTATCTGGGTAAGATTTAACGCAACAACCAATAAAAAAAAAAAAACATTCATTAGAGAGGGTATTTTTGATGGTCAAAACCTCAACACGAAACAGCTTGTCTCTGGACGGGACATTGTCCTCAATCATGACCCCAAAAATGTCTGGGCTTGAGCCGAACTGTTTTAAATGGGAGCAACATTACAAATGATAAAGGAGTCCAAAAAGGCAACAAACACTTACAATAAACAACACCAGTCATAATCTCTCTCTCTCTGTCTCACACACACACACACACAAACACACACACACATACATTAATAAATGTAAATAGGTTTCGGGGGGTCGGGGGGGTTTGCTGGGGGGTTGGAAATGTCACTCTTGCCTGTCTTCAAAACTTAAAGCCCTGGTATTTGCAGTAATAGTAATAGTAGTAATACAAGTTTTATGTGTTAGATGTAGGAGAAGCTCTAGTACTTGTATTAGTTGCAGCATTAGTATTAATAGTTGTAGAAGTGCTACCTGTAGTATTAATAGTAGTAAAAATAGTAGTACTATTTTGTATTAGTAGTAGAAGTAGTATTAACAGGAGCAGTATTAGTTGTATTAGAAGTAGCAGTAGTAGTAATACTAGAAGTACTGTAGTTGATATATTACAGTTGTATGTTAACTGTAGTAGTTGTACTAGCTGCAGCATTAGTATTAGTACTTGTAGAAGTACTAGCTGTAATATAAGTAAGATTAAAAGCAGTAGTACAAATTGTAGCTTTAGCAGTATCGAAACCTGAAGTGTAAATTTACCCTACACACAGCTCCGCTTATGCTCGGAGTGAAAACTTGTCCTACAGACTGTATGCACTTTCTAGTTGCGAGGGGAAGTCGACAAGGGAGCGCTATAAACATGAGGAAAAGGAAGCGTCCGTGACAGCTCTTCTGTAACAGCATTAGCTCACGCACTGCTGCTACACACACAGCTGCTGGGGACAATCACACAGGATTTACTCCAATCCTAAAAGCCCTCGAGCTACAGCAGCTAACTCATGCCAAGACATTCAAGCAAATCTGACAGCACAGGGCTGCAGGGTTTGGACTCGACAGAAAGTAATGTTATGAAAATAGCAGCTGAGATTTCTTAAAATAGCAGCCTTTAGTGATATTAGAGTTAAGACATCACATTATTCCCCTGGATTGATAGGAACGGGAGCCACACCTTCTGCACAGAGGCTATACCTCCATCATTGGGACTGTCAAACACATCTGTCACACCTCATTTACTAGGAGTAATAGATGTCAAACCTCCTTCACCAGGGTTGACAGGCACCAAGAGGCCACACCTCCTTTACTAGGAGTCACAGACATCACACCTCCTTCACCAGGGCTGACCTAAAGTGGCACCTAAAGTCCACATCTCTATTACATCCTTCTCTGGGATTGACAGAAACAGATGTTACATGTCTTAATTGTGCTGCCAGGGTCAAAGAGGCCAAGTATCCTACTTAAAGTAACATGAACAAAGGGACACCTTCCTTACTAGCATTGAAAGGAACAGAGGCCATGACTCCTTCACTGGGAGTGACAGTCTCAAAGGCCATGCCTCCTTCAGCCCCCTTAAATGGGAGTGACAGGGGTATAAAGCCATGTCTCCTTCATTGAGACAATTCTGGAAATTCATAAAAGGAAATACTGCATTGAGAATGAGACAAATTTTAACAAGCTGAATGTTTTACAGAACCTTAATAAGGATTATTGAACTGGCTACACATAGACGGACACAAGGAATATTGTGCACCAGACTTTCCTCTCATAATGTTGTCTTTATCTAGGGAGTGTATCTACAGTAGTCACACCAAATGAGTCTACCATCTAATTTGCAAACCTTATATAGACATTTTTGCAATAAGAGAACAAACAGCGTTTATTAGCGTCATGCTGTGTGTAATGTTAAAAGATATTTGGCTCAAGAGAATTCAGTTCTTCAGTGCAACGCTAATGAACGATGCTAATTGTGCTAATGTTAAGTTAGTGATTCAGAATACAAGCCTTAAGGCGCTCAGATTGCAGCATGAGAGACATATTTTCTAGAACTGATTTAGTGCAACAGTCAATTCTGACTGAGCTAGACGACTGAAACAAACACACACATGAACAATTTAAAACCCAGTCGCTAATGCACACTAAAACTCCTAAAGTCATGCTAACACTTTCTGTCAAGTCGTGTGGATAAATGTCCTCAACATTTCTTCAAACAACTCGGAGGATATAAAACCCAGAACGTCGCTTGTCAATAAGGACATTATCCATCTCTGCAGTTCATATCTACTCAGTAATTTCAGATTTATGGAAACAGACAGGCAGCTTAATAGCAGACAACGCCACCAGAGACGGATGGATATGTGTAGTAACTCAAGCATAGCGCCTTAAAGGACATATTACGGAGCACTAAAATAACATTAGCACCAACATTAGCATCAGTTAAGCTCGCTACAGGACACATTAGTGGTTGAGAACTGAAATATCTGGAGGCAAACACATCGCTACTAGTGCTGTTTATTCTCTTTCGAAAAAGACAAAAAAACTCATATGGGGATGGCAATGGAGACGCAGCACATCTCAACAGGGTCATGAAGCATAGCATGTTTGCAATAAATCTGGAGTAAAAAGATGCTAAAGTACTTCCTATACACAAGATAAATATACATATCTATAATTCAACCAGATGTTTTAATACTTATATTTAAACCAATTCAAAGCTAAATTATCTCCTTGTGTAAAATCATTACAAACCATCAGAAATCTAGTGGTTTCTAATGAGTTTTAATGTGTTTTTGTGGCATTGTAACCCAACAAAGTTTAGTTATTGGCTGGAATGATTACTTGGTCCAATCCTCTGGTGGATCTGGGCAGGAATTCTTTGCATTTGGTCAGACTAATGCTCACAATATCCAAACCTGTTCCAGCATGACAATTCCTCTGTGCTCAAAACCAGCAAAACATGGCATCCCAAGGTCGAAAAATGAGAAAGAATACAAGAGACCTGCTCAGAGCCCTGACCTATCCCCACTGAACACTTTTGGGATGAACTAGAACACTGTCTGCACTGCAACTGGAACAGAACTCCTCACCATCATCAACATCAGTTTCTGAACTCATTAATGCTCTTGGTGCTGAATGATCCCAACAGCCACACTCCAACAACTAACGGAAAGCTGTCCAGAAGTGTCAAGCTTATTAAAACAGGGAATCTGTTTTAATAGATGTTTAAGGAACAGACATGGGTGTAATGACCTTTCATGAATCTGGCAGGAATTTGAAGTTTGCCCTATAAAAACATTCATACACAATTAATAAATTATTAAAAGGTACCCAATGACTGTAAAGTTGGAGTTACTGTGAGGTGTAATTCTTAGAGGAGCCACAAATTGCAGCTAATATAAATGAGCAATTATCTTGTTATGCAAGGATGCATATGCCCTCAGGGTCTGCGGGCTAAGAGAGAGATGTTATTGATCTCTGGGAATTGAAGAGAAATCATCATAATTAAAGGATGGAGGATGGAAATAAAATAAAAAAAAGATGATGACGAGATGATGAATATTGAAAACAATTACATTAAATGGAAGTGAACCAAACCATTATTGCCTGATATAACCCGAAGTAAGTTAAAGCACAATTGTTTGACAGATTTGAAGTTATTCAATATTTTAATGTGTTCATTTTTTATTAACAAATCAACCAGGTTTGAGTTTATGGTATTTCAAAGATGTGCTCATCCACAGTGACTTACTGAAGTTCTTTTCGAAGTCTATTAATGTTTCTAGACTGATTCTGCTTCACCATCAGTATATACATTCAGTTGGTAGGTTGTCCAGGGAGACTGCAAGATCCTGAAATGGGGATAAATCACCTGGGATGAACAACAGTTTAGTTTTATTGGGATTCATTTTAAGCACGTTCGCCTCACACCTCCAGGGTCGGGGTTCGATTCCCACCTCCACCTTGTGTGTGTGGAGTTTGCATGTTCTCCCTGTGCCTCGGGGGTTTCCTCCGAGTACTCTGGTTTCCTCCCCCGGTCCAAAGACATGCATGGTAGGTTGATTGGCATCTCTGGAAAATTGTCCCTAGTGTGTGATTGCGTGAGCGAATGAGTGTGTGTGTGTGTGTGCCCTGTGATGGGTTGGCACTCCGTCCAGGGTGTATCCTGCCTTGATGCCTGATGACGCCTGAGATAGGCACAGGCTCCCCGTGACCCGAGATAGTTCGGATAAGCGGTAGAAGATGAGTGAGTGAGTGAGTGAGTGAGATGCCATCCATCATGAGAGGTCTGCCAGACATGCTGAGATCTGAGTAGAAACAGTGGTGTCTGAGGAGAGAAAGAGAGGATAAGTTGCGTGTTGTCTGCATAGCAGTGGTGTTAAAATAGTATACTATAGTACTTCACCAAGAGAATGTTTATAGAGGACAGAGTACCGAGCCTTCTGGGATGCCAGTGGAGAGTCTGTAAAGAGCGGATTTCGATCCCCTCCATGTTACTTGATATGACTGAACTTCCAACTAGGAAGCAAACCATTGCCAGGCTGCACCACAAATTCCAATACTCTTGAGGGTGGACAAGAAAGGTGGACAACACAGAATTAGAAGCCTTTAATTTTCACTTAAATTATTTTCTGTACATATTCCAGCTTAGGACGTTTGGGGTGAGAATGCCAGGTCAGCTATGATACTGCACCATTCAGTATGCACACTGGTCGGTGCTATCTTACTGTATGTTTACTGTCCTGTGGTGTTTTGTATTGTGTGTCTATTTTCCTGCACTGTATGCACTAGGTTGCAAACGTTGCACTTTATTAGCTAAGACAACTTACTTTTAGTCCTTAGCTATGTGTTGTTTTATGTAGCTCTGTCTTTTCTTATGTAGCTCTGTGTTGTTTTCTGTTTCACCACAGTCCTGGAGGAACGTTGTTTCATTTCACTATGTACTACATCAGCTATATATGGTTGAAATAACAATAAAAGCTTCTTGACTTGACTTGACCTGACTTGAACTTTGAGCAGAGAGGGTTAAGGACCTTGTTCAAGGGCCCAACATTGACAGCTTAGCAGTGTTGGGGCTTGCAATCCAAATACTGGTTGAGACACCACAACATCCCTAAACAGCCTGACTATATTTTATATAAACAAGCTCAACATGCCAGTCTCAATACCATGTCCATCAGTGGAAAGGAGCCACCACAGGATCACCACTGAGCAGATGTTATTCAGGTGGTGAACCATTTCAACACAGAAATGCCACTGATATGATAGTGTTACTGCATGGCTAGTAATAACACCAAGATTACCAAGAACATCATTGGCTGTAGGAATGGCAATGCTGACTGGAAACAAGCCAAAGTCACGAACCGAGGACAACTTGTATTGACTGCAAAAACAAAACAAGACAAAAAAAAACAAATAATAAAAAAAATCAGATACTTTTGTAATGATACAAATAACCTTCAGAAAAAAATAAGAAAACCAATTATACTAGCATGGATATGGATTCCTGTGAGATGAGAGAAGGCTGAGACGGATACCACTGCAGATGAATTCTAAACGAAAGACAAGATCTGGCTTAGGTCTGACAATCAAACAGGAAATATCAGGCAAAAGGTGCAGCATGTAATCCAGAAAACAAAGTCAGTGTCAAACCAGAGTAGCTACAGCAGGCAACAACAGGCTTAATAATAATAAAACAAACAAGGCTGCATCTCAATGAGGGAGTTGGACATTTTAATGGCTGTCTCTCTTTCCATCGATTGCAAAATCCTTCCACTACACTGGAACATTTGCTCCCTAGTAATCTGCCAATGTACAGCAAAAACCAGGAAACACTGACATTGACCAAGTTCCCTGACTTCAAACTATTTCTGAACCGGATAAACCAAACTCTTTGCTAACTTCATCTACAAATATAATTAGCTTGTTATTTCTGTTGAAGCTCTGAAATGATTACTTCCTTTAGCGTTAGGTTTTTCACTTTATTTGACGCTCTGTATACAATTAGTTTGAATCTAACAACCTTACTAGCAACCTTACTAACTTTAGCTTACATATCTTATGCTTGGGTTTTTACACTGGTGACTGATGAGGAAATTAGAATGGTGCTAGAAACTGAGTCATCATTTTCTCACTGTGTTAGTGACCCAGGGTACTTAACAGTTGCTTGAGGGGTTATACTTCACACCATGTCCATTCCGTATATATAAAGTTGCGAGTGTGATTGGAAATAGGTGTGTGTGTTAATGTGAGTGTTCTGGTATGGCAGTCACTAAATTCCAGGGGTTTCCTTACCACGACGTAAAGTGGGAGTGTTTTTGGAGGTCTTGGAAAAACGCCCTCTTTTGAAAAAAAAAAGAGCATACCTACGATGGATAATGAAGGACAAAACAGTCATACAGGTAGATTTCATATTTTATATCTACTGTATTATGCTTTATTATCTTACAGTTATGCTATTTTCAAAAACAAATAAACAACCAAAAACTATGGTTAGGGTTAGGGTTAGATTATCAAATACGCCACGCCTGCCCAATGACATAATATCTGTTACGCTGTTCTGAAATCCTTGGAAATAAGTGCATCCCGTTCTGGTACTGGAGCGTATAGCCTGGGGTGGCCAGGTTTGTAGCCCGCAATGCATTTCGGGTAATGCTTGTTCACTGACTGGGTTGACCTGAAAATTCTTTTAAGAATAGTCATTTATCTAGCATAAATAAATTATATTTCAGGTTATCTTTAAGGTATACCTTAATCTCTGCCAATTACACCAAATCTTGTCTACAACAACTGCCAGTAAGTACAACGAGCAGTGAGCCTTTTGGAAGGGGGCTGTGCCTGTGGTGAGATTTTCTGTTACATAAAAGCTAATGGTTGTGATCATTTTAAATGATTTATGGTTTAAAAAAGATTACTCAGCCAAGATGTGAATTATTTTATGGACTGTAAATATCTAATAGTTTTTGCCCAAATATAATTATGTAATCACTTAACCTAAGCTCTAAGCTTTCTTTCTTTTTAAAAAAATAATCTTGGGTTTATGAGCAAATCACCAGTTATAATCACACCATATGGGCCACTTTCCCTTGCACAGATCATATAATATTATGAGAATTTCCTGCAATTAACTGCATGGTGAGAATTATGTAAGAGCTTGAAACCTGGCACAAGTTTCAATAAAGGTTCCTAGAACCACAATCACAGAAGTAACCAATACTGTACTGTGTTTTTTTCTTCTAATCAGCAAAGAGAGTGAGACACACCTATGGCAAGTACGTCACGGGGAATAGGACCTAGTTTCGGAAAGACTTCCCTAATGACCACCACTGAGAGGGGGCATGTTAGAATCAGTAGTATGTTTAGGTGACATCAGCACAGACTTCCTGGAGCAGCCCATGAAGACAATGGAATGTTGCTTGTCAATTGGAAGGTCACAGTAGAAGCTCAGTGCTGCCCAGGACAATGACAAGGCCAAGGTAATGACTAAAGGCTCTGACTGAGGTCACAAGCTGCTAAGCTTCCATAACAAGATGAAGAAGGGCTAAGATTTAATGACGGCACTGTGTTTCTTTAGTGAAATCTCTGATATTGAAGTGGGCTACTTCTAAATGTGGTCTACTTCAATCCACCACATTGTGTGACTTTATTAAATGCTTTTTTCTCATGTCAACTGTTATAACTTTTTATTTATTTTTATTTTTGAGCAATTAAAAAAAACCAACACACCAAAAAGTACAATACACTGAACAAAATGTTAATGTTTAAAGTCGCCACAGTGGATCACATGGTCCGCATATTAGATTCGGCACAGGTTTTAAGCCGGATTACCTTCCTGGCGCAATCCTTCTATTTTATCCGGGCACTGAAAGTTAACTCTTCAGTAGCTGGGTTAGCTCCCTGCCCTTGAATCGAACCCAGGCCACGGCCATGAGAACGCGAGATCCTTCCACTGGTCCGCCAGAAGGCCTATATCTAAAAATGTGTTTAATAATCTTGAATCTCAAACAATACAATTAATACATATTCAGGATATTTTTTCTTGCTAAGATTGTCAGGTATTTTCTTCCAGTGATCAACATGATGACATGACTTTTTTTCATGAAAAAATTAATTGAAAATTCACCTAAAGGCCCACATTCGAACTGTCTGTACAAGACAAACACCACTAAAAACATACCACCTTAGCAACAGTGCTGCTGAAAGTAAAACATGCCGTATCAAGTCAGAACATAATGTAACCTAAGAATACACTGTTCTACAGTAAATCCAACCTGCATACA
The DNA here is from genome assembly GCF_030014155.1 of Tachysurus vachellii. Lineage (NCBI taxonomy): Eukaryota > Metazoa > Chordata > Actinopteri > Siluriformes > Bagridae > Tachysurus > Tachysurus vachellii. The sequence continues at coordinate 17,400,453 of NC_083479.1, forward strand.
AACATAATTCTGTCAGGACCACTTTGTCAAATGAGAATTTATTAGATGATAGCATACAGTTAGTGTTGGTAGTATGGTTCTGTTCTGGGCAGGAATCCACGCGCCTGTCCGTGCGCATGCATGGGTCGAGCGGGGAGAGCAGCAACTGAAAATAGAATAGACCCCCCCATAACAGAACCATTGATCATGCATAGAGTTGTTTTTTTTTGTTGCAAATAATAAATGAATAAATAAATAATTAAATAATTAGAGAGAGAAAATATGTGGAGATTTATGACGTGAACTGGTACAACGAACACAGGTTCCAGCATGGTGTAGTCGGGGTTGGAGGAGGGAGTTTAAGTCGCCGCAGCAGCGACGCGCTAGAAAGCGGCTCAGTGAATGGGTATTTAAATGGTCGGGTAATATGGATGTCGTAACCGGACTGGTACGCGTTGTGAACAGCTGATTAACAGCTGATGCATGCTTGACGACGTGACCTGCCAGAACTAACGTGAAGCTTGATCATTAACATTTTTAAAGTCTAAAACATTCACGTGTAGTCTGTGGCAGAAATCAGACAATGAGATCTGCTCCTTTTACATTATAGCTCAACCTTCTTGTTTGCTGCTCAGACCTTCACTCGAGCATCCATGGAATTGAGTGCCTATGTAGGTTTATTCATGATGCCCAAACATGTTGTCATGGTAGCACAAAGCCGACTCCACCCTCGTCAGCTGAGAATCTGGGCTGGACTGAGAGTTTTATGTGTTTGAGCATGATCTAGTTGGAGCATATTTAACTGTTGAGGAGCAGACAGTCTTCACACCAATTACTGTCCATCATCAGTAACAACAACATGATGCAAGTCAATAGCATGACCTTGAGCGGATTAAACACTGCCGTCAGGTGTTTTTCAGTGCTGAGGAGTTGACTGACTTTCCTCAAGCATACTTTCTCACACTTTCTGCCTGGCCAAGATGAATTTTAAAGTCTCCTTTAATCCTTCTTAAATCTCTGCCACATCTAGGTGATCACTGGAACGGAATAGAGCTGCCTTGTGGAACTGTACTCAAACCTAAAAGTGTGTGCAGGCGATACGAGTTTATATTCCAGACGTCACCTCGGTACGGCTCAGCCGTTTGTTTCTGGTCGGGTCAAAATCCTTTATAGGAGAAGCAAAGATTATTTTGAAGCTGTATCTGAAAGACTCACACTATGTGGGATTAGTGTGGGAGACAGTGCAGCAAAGAGAAAGGGATTCTGGGTAAATAAGATCTCAGACAGAGGATTAGGGCTGTGTTGCAATGGGCTTGATGTTGCCTTTCTCTGCACAAACTCCATTCCAACACTGAAGTACAGAGGAAAGGGAAAACACTGAGAAGGTATTCCTGATTCTACTCTAACACTAAAGATGAAATGATTGGTAGTGTGACAGCTCAATAGTGCAGAGGACAGTGTCACCAACTCATGTCTCCAGGATCCCTAATGGTCTAGGGTTAAACTCTCAGAAAGGAGAACATCTTATGCCCAAAAGCTGGATGAATGAATTATGCAAACAAAAAAAATCAGCAAAGTTCATTTTCTGCTTGTTTAACCCTTTTCATAGATCGACTTTTAATCAGTACAAAACGAATTATTTTATGGCCTCAAGTCTAGCAAAAAAAATAAGTCTTTCCATGTGAGACTTGTGTTTTTTCCTCTGTCGATAACCTTACAGAGAATTTTAGGTTGGAGATAAACGCTTTCAAATTTTAGCTGCTTCCAGTATTCTGACTGACCAGGGAATAAAATAATCAAAATTTCACTTTACAATGTGTTTTTTATTTGCATAGAAATACATGAAAATATATAACACATGTTGAACTGCATTACTTAAAAACTTGCTTGACAAATATTAAAAAAAAAACTCGACTTGACTTTGACTTGACATTCGTGACTTGAGACTTGACTCGGACTTGAGATAAATGTCTCAGAGATGGGGGACTCGACTTGACTCGAGTCAGACTTAAGTCGCAAATTTGAAACTTGAGACTTGCTTGACAAATATTAAAAAAAGACTCGACTTGACTTTGACTTGACATTAATGACTTGAGACTTACTTGTGACTTGCACATGTGTGACTTACTCCCACCTCTGCAGATTTTATACATATATACAAGAGACAGCTTTAACAAACAAACTCTCAACACATGAAATAAAGGTGCTTTTTTTTGTATTTCATTAAAAAAATATATTTTTAACAGAATTTCTATACAATACCTACTTTGTTATAACCTGTTGCTGCCGACAGGAGAAACCTAAAAAGATTTGGGTGGAAAATCGCAGCCAAGCTAAGAAGTAGTGATTTACTCTGATACTGTTAGCTAGCTAGCAACGTTAGAATCAGCCTTAAGTTCAATTCAGTTCAATTCATATTTATTTGTATAGCTGTTTTAACAATGGACATTGTCTCAAAGCAGCCTTACAGAACATTCATTCATTCATTCATCTTCTACCGCTTATCCGAACTACCTCGGGTCACGGGGAGCCTGTGCCTATCTCAGGCGTCATCGGGCATCAAGGCAGGATACACCCTGGACGGAGTGCCAACCCATCGCAGGGCACACACACACTCTCATTCACTCACACACTCACACACTAGGGACAATTTTCCAGAGATGCCAATCAACCTACCATGCATGTCTTTGGACCAGGGGGGGAAACCGGAGTACCCGGAGGAAACCCCCGAGGCACGGGGAGAACATGCAAACTCCACACACACAAGGTGGAGGCGGGAATCGAACCCCGACCCTGGAGGTGTGAGGCAAACGTGCTAACCACTAAACCACCGTGCCCCCCCTTACAGAACATAAGAAGCATAATACAAAAAGTTAAATAAAAGCCTGAGGTGACTGTGGTGAGGAAAAACTCTGTTAGATGGAAAAGTTAGAAACCTTGAGAGGAACCAGACTCAAAAGTTTACCTCATCCTCATTTGGGTGACACTGGATGGTGTGATTATAAATATATTATAAATATACAGTGCGACAATTGCGTATTGATGAGGAGGTTGTTGTCCTTAAAGACCACATATACAGTAGTTGGCATATTCTAAGTCGGTAAGTGAAATGTAAGGGCTTATTGTTACTGTTATAGTTAACAGCTTCTCCGATATTTAAATATTTATGACTAAACTGTTTTTCTGTCTTCGTTAAATTAACAAAATGATCACACATTCAGATGGTCACCTCATGTAATAATAGAGGACAGAAACTGATCATTTGGGATAAACAAGGACTGCCAAGTCGTTTTATTCATACGTTTTCATCATTTTTGTGAGACGTTGATAAAGGGACAATTCTCATTGTGGCCAGTGTAGTGCATTTACGGCTTTTAGCATCAGCTTTGACGTCATGCTCTTCAGTCCAAACAGCTTCTCTGTGTCTCTATTCATAGAAAATAAATTCCTGCTTGCTCTTCATTGCGTTTATAAAAAAGCTGGACAGAAGCGAGCATTTTTTTTGTCCAAGCTTGTAACTGAAAGCTGATCTATAGACCCTCTGTGTAAAAATAGCATCACTCAGAATATAATATGTTAGAGTGACTTTTAACCAAACGGCTGGGTGTCAGTAGGCAGAGAAGTGTACATGGCTAGTCTTGACTTTGAAGGGTCATGGATTTTATAGACGTATTTCATACAGGCCAAAAATAAATTTTACTCCATTTACTCCTCTATATGTTCCAAGCTCTAACCGTCTCTAGCTAACAGAAAGATATCAATAAAGAACAACTTGTTCGTTGGAAATAGGGTCTTCAATGAATAGAGCTAGAATCTAGAAAGTATGAAGTTAAAATTGTAATAAAGGAAAAGACAAAGAGCACAATACACAAAGTACAAGGCTAATGCTGAACTAGAAGCAACAACATATTAGATTAGTGATAGCTAGTAAGTGACGTGACATACGGCTAAGTATGGTGACCCATACTCAGAATTCGTTCTCTGCATTTAACCCATCCAAAGTGCACACACACAGCAGTGAACACACACACCGTGAACACACACCCGGAGCATTGGGCAGCCATTTATGCTGCGGCGCCCGGGGAGCAGTTGGGGGGTTCGGTGCCTTGCTCAAGGGCACCTCAGTCATGGCCGGCCCGAGACTCACACCCACAACCTTAGGGTTAGGAGTCAGACTCTCTAATCATTAACGACTTCCCCATAGTAGCTATATATACAAGCCTGAATTATCCAGGGGTTGGGCAATGAAACTGAAACACTGGCCATTGGAGGTCTAATGCTTATATACTGTATGTGCAAACTGGTGACCAACCTTAATTAATTTTACATCTGTTCATAAAATCTTGCAATCTACATGACATAATAGAAGATATAACAGTGTTCAAAAGAGGACAATTGTTGGGGTGCCTCTGTGACCAATACAGCAACTTTTTCAATTCAGTTCAATTCAAGTTTATTTGTATAGCGCTTTTTACAATAGACATTGTCTCAAAGCAGCTTTACAGAACATAAACATAGAACAGAAGGTAAACATAAGGAATAATATAAAGAATTAATATAATAAAAAAAATCAAGATTATTATTAGATATATTTAGTTCACAATGTGTATGTGTTTATCCCCAATGAGCAAGTCTGAGGTGACTCAGGCAGCAGTGGTGAGGAAAAACTCCCTTAAAATGGTAAAGGAAGAAATCTTGAGAGGAACCAGACTCAAAGGGGAACCTCATCCTCATATGGGTTACACTGGAGGGTGTGATTATAAATATGCAGTCAAACAATGTTTTTGTGGTGTATGAAGAGCCACTAATGGCAAATGATTATGAAGGACCAACTATATCCAAAAGGAGTAACTGTAGATGCAATAAGAAGCTGTCTTGAATTTGAAGACTTCGGTGGGAAGGACTTTGTGTAAAGTATGTAACTCAGAAATTACACTAACCTGTTAGTTCCTCAGGACATCTCGGTTGCACAATTCCACTCGACTATTAACTGTTGTAGAAAAGACTCAGGAGATAAACCCATCCTCATAAATGTAAATAATGTCTTCCTCATATCATCTCCAGGAGATTTTCCTTGCCACCAGTGCTGCAGGCTTGCTCATTAGGAATAGATGCTAGAAGAAGATGTTAGAGATAAGTAGTAATTCAATTTTAAACTTCTGTAAAGCTTCTTTGAGATAATGTCAATTGTTAAAAGGGCTATACAAATACATTGAATTGAACTGAAAATTTAATTGAAGCTGACTGAAAGGGACGTCCGGGTACTAACCTGGATGGTATCCAAAAAAACAAAAACATCAACACATCAGCTTCAATGGTGCCAGCTGCAAAAATCTAGGGCTGTGCATAATTAATTAATTAATTAATTCATTCATTCATTCATTCATTCATCTTCTACCTCTTATCCGAACTACCTCGGGTCACGGGGAGCCTGTGCCTATCTCAGGCGTCATCGGGCATCAAGGCAGGATACACCCTGGACGGAGTGCCAACCCATCGCAGGGCACACACACACACTCTCATTCACTCACGCAATCACACACTACGGACAATTTTCCAGAGATGCCAATCAACCTACCATGCATGTCTTTGGACCGGGGGAGGAAACCGGGGTACCCGGAGGAAACCCCCGAGGCACAGGGAGAACATGCAAACTCCACACACACATGGCGGAGGCGGGAATCGTGGTAACGTGCTAACCACTAAGCCACCGTGCCCCCCCCACTGTGCATAATGTAAAACATGTATTGTTCTCTGATGTGTCCACCTTCACTGTCTCCACATCAGAAAGAGTTATGTTGTGGGTAAAACCCAAAAGTGTTCACCACCTGACTGTTGCAGTGTCCAGAGTATAGCACGGGGTTGTATCAGTGATGGTTTAGGCTGCCACATCAAGGCAGTCTCTAGGCTCACTACTCTGTGCTAGATAGATGTCACTGCCAAGAACTACCAAACTATTTCGGAGGACCATGTGCACCCCAATGGTTCAAATATTGAACCCTGAAGGCCACCAGAACACTGTTGAGCCACTATGGTGTGTTTTGGAGGAGTGAGTCAGGAAATGTTTTCCTCCACCAGCATCTGGTCTCTGTTCCACAAAAGGAATGCCTCAAAATCCCTCTGGCTATCGTGTAGAACTTGTAGCTCTCGTTCCCAAGATGAACAGATGCTGTATTGGCTGGGTTGGAGAAAAAATCTTTAAAAAAAAAAAAAAAAAGGCATCTTACCGCATGCTGTACTGTGTACATTAGTGGGTTACCAACATGAGCATTAGCGGGGGGTCACCAACATTAGCGGGGGGTCACTGTGCTGTCCCCTTGTCATTTTAAATCCCTTAATAGTTTTACATGTCTAGAACAAAATCACAACAGATATTTCTTTCTATGTACCAAACAGCCTTTTAAAAACATTCACTCTGGTCAAAATTTACGAATCACATCTGGCAACAACATCTGGTTAGTGTCTTTTAATTTGTCTTTTTTTTCTACCTGACTTTCTTCAGGCATCTCAGCTTTTGAAACATTTAGAGGACGAGACAGACCGCCAGTCAGTGACTTTTACGAATTTCAGAATGAAACTTTTCTTTTTCTTTCTTTCTTTCTTTCATTCATTCTTTCTGTCTCTCTCAGAGTGGCTGAAATTGCCTGCAGCGAACTCCGGGAGAATGCCACGGCTATGAAAACAGCAAGATGAAAGGTGTGACAGCACAGCTACCTGTAAAGCGCTCGGCAAAGTCCTTGATGTGCACCTTTCTGCTCTCGTCTTCTATCTCTGGCCTATTTTCCTGCGTTTCCACCATGAAGACACAAAAAAATGCTTGACTCTGTCATGAAAGAATCAAGAGAATGTGGAAACATTGTGCAGTTAATATGGCAGCAAAGTCAGGATCAAATCCTCAGGTAAATTAGCAGCTCATTGGTACACGGGCCTTGAAAATATTTTTCCCAGATCGTGTCAGAGTGTCACGTCAGTCTGTGTATAATCAGCTGAACTGCTTCTGTACCCTTTTATCAGAACATCTATTTATACACACCACAGTCACAGGCTGTGTCCCGAAACACTTTCCTCTGTACAAAATCAGGAGCTATTTTGAATAGTATGTTACATCTGTAGTACATTATATGCAGTGTGCTTTGTCTAAAAACCATATACAGTTACAGTAAGTGTTTAGCCACCATAACTGTATGCTAACGCCCTTATTACTATATAAGCTTATATACTGTAAGAACAAGAAGTGTATTAATACTTCTTAATAGAACACTGGTGTTCTTGTCTGCAGGCAGAATGGAAATCGAATTATGGGTTATTTTCTATCAAAAGTATAAAAAAAATAATTATTTTCTGGCTGTGGGTCTGATCTAAAACGTGTCAGGACTCTGTTTGCTTTCAGTGTGAGACGTGTGTTTTTTCCCTCTGTTGTTAAAATTACACAGAATGTTAGTGGTTAATGATAACGCCTTCAGATTGTAGATGCTTAGGAATAAATCCTTACTTTGAAGATTTAACATTTATTTGTTTTTTTAGGATTTTTATTTATTTATTTATTTATTTATTTATTGGAACTTTCTATGAAAAACTACAAAATCCTGAGTGTCTACTTTCATATAAGCTTCATATTAATCACCACTTTGGAGTGAGACATGACAAAGACATTCGGTGCTAAAAATCCATGTTTTGTTTTTTTTTTTTTTTGGAAAAAAAAAAAGAGTTAAATTCAAACTCCACTTATTGACAAGTCAATGATCTAATAGCAGACTGTGATCAGTGCAACTTGAGCTCCTGATGAACTTAATGGAAAAGTGTTTATCCCATCGTGACGAGTACACAAGTGCAGATCCAGATGTTTCTACAGCCTCCTGAGTGGGTTCAGCTGTGCTATGACGTACTGTAGCAAAAGCAGCAGTTAAAAAAAATAGCGTTGGCTGTTTTTTGTGTCTCGATGAAAGAATACCTCATAGCTGTCTTTTCCCATTCACAAATTACTGGAAAAGAGAAAAGCTCAAAATAGTAGAAAACAGGACAAAATTGTTTATGTTCAGCTCATGAGGCAAACAGGAAGAAATGATCTGCTGCCATCTCGTCCAACTGTCTGTTAAATCCCTTAAGCCCCTCCCCTTACACATGGCAAAAGGCAAAAAAACAAAAAGAAGTGACACTATACAAATACAGTATGTTGTTCTGGAGACGCTGCTTGTTTTTTAAGAAAAAACAATCCACATAGATGATCAGTAATCCTTTGCATTTTTAGCTCCAGAATACCAAACAAGTTCTTGTTTGAATCCCGAGTCATAAGCAGAAATGTTACACAATCCATATCACTTTCTAAAACCCACGTATAACGAGAGGGTCTGACAATTTTGTAATTTGCTGAACAAACAAGAAGTAATGGCCCATCGAAACGACCTCGGGTCGAGTAATTGCGATGCTGCGTGATGGCGATTGATTTTTCGCTCCACCTCCAAATGGATGGGACGAAGAAAGGCCGATTCGGAGTGGGAGTGATGGGGCCCGATATATGATCTGGTTCTTATACAGCTCTGCATTTCACACCCACACACGATCGATGCTTTTAGTTTGGAGGTCAAAGTGCTGAGTGAATACTTCCCACCTCGGCTTATCCGGGGAATAACTAGAGAGAATAATTTAGCAACTTTTTTTTTTTTTGCTTTTAATGTGCTATTCTAGCTCAATGGTTTAGGCTCTTTCTTAGTGTCCAGAAGGTTATTCACAGCTCCGAAACTGCAAAATACCTAATGCTGGGCTTGGAATGGAATTTGAGATTGTTGCGGCCAAAAATGCTTGATTTTGCTGCAGCTTTTTTTTTTCTTCAATATTTGCAATGTAACTATTTTCCACAGAAAACTCCTTGAATTTGAGGCACAGGATTTTTTCTTTAAACTCCTACCAGTGAAGACACACATGTAATGACTTTCTATTATAACCGAGCTCATGTTTTTACACACGAGACTCTAAGAGTTCTTTGGCTGAATGCGAGTCACCAAATCTGAGGAAAACATAAATGAAAGCTCAGAGTATTACTAAGTTTATTTGATATCCTGTTGATTTCTGTGTCATTTCTGCTCTCTGAGATGTCCCAAGATCTTGTTCATTAGCACCATAAATTTGAGTGTTATCATCAGCTACTACACTTCTGTGTAAGGTTATCAACAGAGTGAAAAGCACATGTCTCTCAGTGGAAGCCAATTTTATATCAGGCTTGCAGCCATATAATAATTCATTTGTTTCATACTGATTGAAAAGGACCGATAAGTCGATTTCTGCATGCCAGGGTAATGGTAAAAAGCGTAACTAATAAACTTCTCACGTCCTCTGGCATGCATTCAGACTTTTTAAGCGCTGACTAGGTTCAGCACAGTTAGGTTCAGCTAGGTTAAACGGTTACCAATAAAAACATCTCTTGTTAGTACGCTAAATGAAGGAGAGGCAGGAGACAGACAAATCAGCAAAAATCCCCAGAGGGAAGAGAAGAAGTCTGTCTGCAATCGGATACGGACAGCTGACTGCGGGATGAGATCGGTTTGGAGGAGGATTAGTGTAAATTGCTGTTATATCCCTTTAGGGACATTGTCCATTAAGGATATGACTATACATCAATATAATGGTATATGCTGATAATGAAATTGGAAATGGTTATCCGGTTAATGTTATATATAATAACATCATAAAATGATTCTTTTCCCTTTAGAGCTATTATGTCAGTTGTTCAACAGCCAAAGAAGGCTGAAGGCTTGGAGTGAAAAAAAAAAGTTTCCAGATTGACCTGTCTGTTTATTTGCATGTTGTTTTTGTTGTTGTTGTTATTATGATTATTATTATTATTAGTAGTAGTAGTAGTAGCAGTAGCAGCAGTAGTAGTAGTAGCAGTAGCAGCAGTAGTAGTAGTAGCAGTATCAGTAGTAGCAGTATCAGTAGCCGTAGCAGTATCAGTAGTAGTAGCAGTATCAGTAGTAGTAGCAGTAGTAGTAGTAGTAGTAGCAGTATCAGTAGTAGTAGTAGTAGCAGTATCAGTGGTAGTAGCAGTATCAGTAGTAGCAGTATCAGTAGTAGCAGTATCAGTAGTCGTAGCAGTATCAGTAGTAGTAGCAGTACTGTAGTAGTAGTAGTAGCAGTATCAGTAGTAGTAGTAGTAGCAGTATCAGTGGTAGTAGCAGTATCAGTAGTAGCAGTATCAGTAGTAGCAGTATCAGTAGTAGTAGCAGTATCAGTAGTAGTAGCAGTATCAGTAGCAGTAGTAGTAGCAGTATCAGTAGTAGCAGTATCAGTAGTAGTAGCAGTACTGTAGTAGTAGTAGTAGTAGCAGTATCAGTAGTAGTAGCAGTAGTAGTAGTAGCAGTATCAGTAGTAGTAGTAGTAGTAGTAGTAGTAGTAGTAGCAGTATCAGTAGTAGTAGTAGCAGTAGCAGTAGCAGTAGTAGTAGCAGTATCAGTAGTAGTAGCAGTATCAGTAGTAGTAGCAGTAGTAGTAGCAGTATCAGTAGTAGTAGTAGCAGTATCAGTAGTAGCAGTATCAGTAGCCGTAGCAGTATCAGTAGTAGTAGCAGTAGTAGTAGTAGTATCAGTAGTAGTAGTAGTAGTAGTAGCAGTATCAGTAGTAGTAGCAGTATCAGTAGCAGTATCAGTAGTAGTAGCAGTAGTAGTAGCAGTATCAGTAGTAGTAGCAGTATCAGTAGTAGTAGCAGTATCAGTAGTAGTAGCAGTAGTAGTAGCAGTATCAGTAGTAGTAGTAGCAGTATCAGTAGTAGCAGTATCAGTAGCCGTAGCAGTATCAGTAGTAGTAGCAGTAGTAGTAGTAGTATCAGTAGTAGTAGCAGTAGTAGTAGTAGTATCAGTAGTAGTATCAGTAGTAGTAGCAGTATCAGTAGTAGTAGCAGTAGTAGTAGTAGTATCAGTAGTAGTAGTAGTATTAGCAGTATCAGTAGTAGTAGCAGTATCAGTAGTAGTAGCAGTAGTAGTAGCAGTATCAGTAGTAGTAGCAGTAGTAGTAGCAGTAGTAGTAGTCGTAGTATCCTACATATATATGTATCAGCTTTTTAAGCCCTGTCTAAGGATTCCAATTGAAGTGGAAGTTACTTTGGATAAACTCTTCCATGGAAGTCGCACTTTCCATAAACTTTTCACAATCCATAAAGATCAACTTTATATCAAGTAAGTAAACAAACAGGCCAAGCCGTCATCACAGGACTGAAAAAGGAATTAAAAAGCTATAGAGAACTCAAGGACAACTTAGATATAGGGACAAAAAAAGCACACAAAAAGACTTAAATAAAGCAGGTTAATCAGGAACTCACACAAAACAGGCGAACACAATAGGATAAAAAAAACAGTGACAGAAAGTCAGGACACAAACAAAAACCAAACAAACAAGAGCACATGACTGGGCAAGTGAATACTTCTAAATATATTAGCTTTTTTATTCCGCTGATTACAGGTACTTACACATAAGTTTGTTCTGCATTTTGTAGTATTACAATCAAAAACTGAAATAGACTTTCAGGGATTTCTACACAAAATATAAACCATAGTTTGCAAAGATATTCACAAAGAACTTAAAACATAACATTCTGATTGCATAATTATTCACCCCCTAAACACTGAAACCCCTAAATTAGTTAAGTTAGAATCAGAATCATTTAATCTCAGTGTAAACCAACATGATCCTGGAAGGACACAAAGTTTGTTTGGGGACATATCCAGATCTCGGGTTTGGTTAAATGAAATAACCCAAACTTTGAACAATTAATTGGGCATCAATAATCCATTAATAAACAAAATAATGTGTTACAAAAGCAGCCCTAGCTAACGGAAGCCTTCCAGTAGAAACCAGCACCCGAGGAAGGAGGGTATTAATCAGAGAAGCAACTGTGACTTGTTGAAAACTTCATTCAAACTCTGCTCTCAAATACCGACTGTTTGTCATGCAAGATATGTCAAGGGTCTGATTGAAATTCACTTTATAATAAAAGCTACTGAATATCAGATATGCATTTCATTCCAAACTTTCCCTCTATTCTCTCAGTCTGTGTTCAATAATGCATTTTGCAAGCTCTCAATTTGCAAGCACTTGACACCGACAACGCCGACGCCTTTTCGAGAGGCCTCGTCTACACAAATTAAAAATCCAAGCTAATTGTCTAGGCTTTTTCGGGTGGAGACAGATTTGTCTGCTCCGTCACTGATAACACGAGCAATTACTTGCAGGCTTTGAAGCCCTGCCTTCTTGATTATTAGCATAATTGATATTCACAACGATGTGACTATGGATTCAGCTGCCAAGGTGGTCTAAGATGAGCTCCTAGAAAAAGCTGGAACCTGTACTAAAATATTTAGCTGTTTTAGCAAATTTACGGCAGACAATCAAATAGCTATCAGTAGAGAGGGAAAGGATGTGGATTGATTGAGTTTCTGATACACTGAGACGTCACATATCTGAGCATCAAACATGCATTTAAAATATTATCACACCATGATAACTGTTTCAACCCTTTGCTAAATGTATTACTATATTCTATATATTATATTCTATCTGTAGTCATTCCTAAAAGCAGCAAGTCTCATCTGAGTTTCATCATATATCATAACTTCTAGCGCACACTGTATGTAACATTAGTTTACTTACAATAACTTACTAAATATCAAATCAAATCAATCGAATCAATCAAATCAAATTTTATTTGTCACGTACACATACGTACAGAGTACGACATGCAGTGAAATGCTTTTTTTGTCTGTCCGGTGTTCAAACACAGAAAGATGAAATTAAGGATAAAAATAAAACCAAAAGGAGGTAGATAAATAAAAGTATAAACTATATAAAATATATGTGAAAATATATGTATATACATAAATGCGTATGGTATAGAAAATATATCAAATATATGAAAATATAGTATGTTATTAATATACATGTTCATTATGTAAGCGATTAAAAAAACTTTCTAAAGGTACTGTTATTGGAAACTAATCGATTACGGGGTGGTTGAGTTGCATTAGCAAACAGAAGTTGATTATTTTCCTATAACAACGTACTCTGAAATGTTTTACTGCAATTTTATTTCAGTAATTATTTAAGACAATTTATCGTTGTGTATTAAGTAGTTCTTTAAAAACTGTTAAAGAAACCTTGCTTATTTCTCCGTCTTGAAATTGATGAAACAACCATAACTGCAAAGCCAATGTAGGAAACACCAGGGTGTGTTTTTGGCAGGGGTTTCATTTATTTCCCGCCTGATCCTGATTCCTCCGCACACCATGTTCCTAATGTTTCTTTGATTATTCTCCCTACTTATACCTGTATGTTTGCTGAGTCCTCATTGTTGTTGCCTTGTTTTTGTTTCCTGTTTTTCATGGTTTTGGTTTTGTGTTTTCCCTTATGTCTGTAGCCTGTGGATTTTAATAAATTCCTTGTTTTTTTGTCGCAAGCCCTGCATATGGATCTGATTTCTTTCCCTTGGAGGCACTCGTTTTCCTGACACAATCGTGAAATCAGAATGAAGAATTGAAATACAGGTACGCTCCGTTAAGTGTTTTATCTATTAGCTCAGAAATGCATTCATTCATTCATTCATTTATTTTCTACCGCTTATCCGAACTACCTCGGGTCACAGGGAGCCTGTACCTATCTCAGGCGTCATCGGGCATCAAAGCAGGATACAGGATACCCTGGACGGAGTGCCAACCCATTGCAGGGCACACACACACTCTCATTCACTCACGCAATCACACACTACGGACAATTTTCCAGAGATGCCAATCAACCTACCATGCATGTCTTTGGACCGGGGGAGGAAACCGGAGTACCCGGAGGAAACCCCCGAGGCACGGGGAGAACATGCAAACTCCACACACACAAGGCGGAGGCGGGAATCGAACGCCGCAACCCTGGAGGTGTGAGGTGAACGTGCTAACCACTAAGCCACCGTGCCCCCCTGCTCAGAAATGCACTCTAGACATAAATCTGGCCTAATAAATCCTTTATGTTAAAATAAAAAATGGAAAGAAAAAGTAACTTTTATAACTGTTAATAATACTTCTATTATTAACTTATTAATAATAATAAGTTATAATAACTAGTTATAAATAATTAATTAATAAATAATTAATTATAAATAATTAATAAATAATTAATAAAAAATAATAAATAATTAATTATAAATAATTAAATTATTAATTATAAATAATTAGTTATAATAACTTATAAATTATTAATTTGTATTAGTAATAATACAAATTATTACTAGATACAAAGCTGCTGTGTAGTTAGCTCTATTACTTTACATCTACTGTACTTCTGTTCAAATATTTTTGGACATGCTATAATATATCAAAAGTATGCTATTAAGTATGCAGTTAAAATAGACAAATCTACAGTATAACGTTATTTCATAAAGGAAATTTCACTACTTTATTAGCAAAATAAACAAGTAAACAAGAGAAACTATTGTACTAAAGAAAGAGCCAACTAACACAGCTAGCTTAATAATACAAATGCTAGAAATGAAAGCTATAACCCTAGACAGCTAGCTTAAATTTTGAATCAAATCTTGAAACTGAGACATTGAATATTTCTGAATATGTTAGCGACTGAAAGTTGATTACAGTGCAGTGAATAAATATTGGTACCCCTTAAACTTTTCCACATTTTATAATGTTACCTTCTAGAACTGTGAATGTGAAAAGTGAATGCTTTCTCTTGTAAGTCATTTATATACAACTTAAAACATAACATTTTGATTACATAATTTATTGACCCCAATTCGGCGAAACCCGTAAATTAGTCAGAATAGAAGCCTTTGTTAATGTCACATGTACAGCACAGTGAAATTCTTTCTTCACAGAGTGAGTTAAGGGCCTTGCTCAAGGGCCCAACAGTGGCAGCTTGGCAATGCTGGGGCTTGAACCCTGATCCACTGATCAACAACCTAGAGCCTTAAGCACTTGAGTCACCTTATACTGTATGTACTGCTTCATTGTCTCATTAGTAACATTATCGATATATCCATAGCTTCTCGTGTTCTAGCCAATGTTGCTCGTTATTTTAAACCTTGTCTCTTTATAAAACTCATACATTTGGCTATGCGCTTATATTTCATGGCTACATTGTTTGTTCTATTTCATGACCAAGTTTCTGGACTATACAATAGCCTGAAGAGAATATTGATTTTACTCATTCTGCATCTCAGTAGCATACGTTGCACACATGTAAACAGATTCTTCAATTCGAGTCATTTAGAGACACAGTCTCTCAGACATTCTAGAAAATGTATTCTTGCGAATAGAATTTTGACATCTCAGAAAAATGTAAAGACAATTTTTCTTTATGCTTCTGTAAAAATTAGGACAATTATTTGGAGGGCAGCCTATACAGGGCCAGGCAGCCTCGTCTCCAATGAAAAACATCAGGGTATATATAAATATATATATATATATATATATATATATATATACACACACACACACACACACACACACACACACACACACACACACATATATATATTTGTGTGTGTGTGTGTTGTGTGTGTGCTATGATTACTGGCACAATCCTAGTTTCTAACATTTATGAAGAAATACACTTTGATGTTGTTATATCCTCCTAGCCGGCTCACTTCATAGGCATATCACATCAGGATGGATGGGGAAATGGAACACATCCATGAGCTGCAGGGCAACGCAAACATGTGAACTACGGCGAATGCAGACGTTCAGAGATTTTATAATCAGTCATCAAAGCACATTAAACTGAGATCTGAGACATATTTTCCAGAAGTCTACCATTTTCCTTCCCCCCCTCTGTATTTTGATCTCTGGTGCATGTTTATACTCGAGCGTCCACGTTTTGACTGTGAAGTGCAGAAAAAGCTGCCGTCCTGCCTACTGCGCCGAAAAAGCAAAACGCAGCAAGAAATCCAATTCAAAGAGGCAAGAGCGAGGATGAGGTAAAACACAGTCTGCTACTGAATCCTCGTCCAATCTTCACTTCAGGAAGATAACAAGCAGAGGAGTACAGGAAAGAACTGGATTTAGGATGAAAACACACACACACACACACACACACACACACAGATGCAGCTGTTTATCTACCTTTTTTAATCTAAGTTACAGATCAAGCACAAGTTGTTCATGATGCTGGAAAATGTTTTTTGTTTCTCTAGAGACTGTTAAGATATTCTATTTTACAGAGGAACACTGAATTGGATTTAGAGGTCTCTCTCTCTCTCTCTCTCTCTCTCTCTCACACGCACACACACGCACACACCACACTACAGAAAAATACACACACACCACACATAAATACTGTACACACAACACACTACAGATAAATACACACACCACATATAAATACACACACACCACACCACACATTACTATATACACACTGCATATACAGTAAATACACACACACAACACACCATACACACCACACTAGATATAAATATACTCATGCACACACCAACATACACACACCCTGGGAAAAAAAAGCCTTAAACAGTTCAGCTTTGGTGTTTTTTCTATTATCTAGAGTTCAACAAGAAAGATTCCAATTCCACTGACAGATGCCTGTCTAGAGCTACATTTATAACTTACTCATGAAATAAAATATATTACTGCCAAATTTTAATGACTTTAACAACCGACTTCATCCACATCACGTTCCGTCTCATCACCTGAGGAAACGTGTCACTCGATCGTCATTATCATCCCTGTCCTTCAACTGATCGCTAACCGTGGTGCTGAAATAATTACTGATTGATTCATATTTCAGTTCTGGTGGCTAAATTGCTTCTTATAAATGCCTTTTTTATCCTGTCTTTAAAAGATTTTAAAACTTTGCTGACATCGGTGCAGATTGCAAAAAAACTATTGTGATGATGATGATGATGATGATGAAATAAAAATATTTCCATATTATTAGTGCCTCTAATTATCTTTTAGGTAGAAAAATGTTTCTAGGCTCTAGATGTCTGGGATATTAGGTTCAAGTGGCACGCACTTGAAGATGATTTGTTTTAAGTATTCAAAACATGAGGAATGACGAACCGACTGACTTCATAGAGTTGCAGTATACATTCTGATTTGGCTTGCAAACAACCAGTCAGCTAAAAAATTCCAGAGACAGACTCCTGACAATGCCAAAGCTGCACATCAGGAGAGACTCTAGTCATTCATACTGTAGGTGTCACTCTCTCAGTTTAAATGTAGATTAAAGACATATCTATTTAGCCAGGCATCCACATAATACATCCCATAACCCTGTCCTCCATCTGATCAAATGCACTTTATTATCTAATGCTTGCTAATATTATGAACAGCAGCAACGCTAATTTCTCTCCACTTGCTTCTCTTTCTACTCATTCCGAGGCATATACAGTAGAGATTGTCCAAGCTCCAGTTGTATTCCGCTTCATGAAGTTTTCGGACCTCAAAGAGAAGAGCACAACCCTGCGAGGATCCTGAGGCATCTAGAGATGTTCCAGCTCCAGTTGGATGAATGTCATAAAGATTTCTGACATTCGAAGAGAAGTCGTCGACTTTGCTAGGACTTTGAGAAAAACAACCTCTTAATCAATTCACAAGATAACATTCTACATATTCCGTATCTCCATCATGGAGTATTTGAAGGTTCTAGTATGGAGGAGTTGGTGTGGAATCTATAATGAACTCAGATGATAAGCTCCAATTGACTGTATATGACTGTAGAAAGAACATTATTAATAATCACACTCTCGGGTGTTGAGGATAAGGTTCCCTTTCTGGTTCCTTTCAAGGGTTTGCTTCATTCCATCTAGGAGAGTTTTTCCTTGTCACAATCACCTCAAGGCTTACTCAGGTAAGATAAACAGGGATAAATACAAAAAGTTTCAATAAAATGTTTTATCTTCTTCAAAGCAGCTTTGAGACAATATCCATTGTTAAAAGCACTACAGTAAATATATAATAAATAATAAAATATACAACATCTCTTTATGGTAGTTATCTTATGATAAAAGAAACCAAATTGACCAAATTCTCCCAAACTACAAAAGGGAGAAAATGGTGAGTCGAGCTTGGGACACTACAAAGCTGTAGACCTATAAGAAGCACCGAAATGTAGGTGTGTCTAAAAGTGCAGCATGTGAATGCAGTGTTTAAATTCCCACAATGCTGCTGCACCTAATGCCATGTGATTGGCACTGCTGTGCTGAGAAACCAACAGCAAGATAATATTTGATCAGTGGTGTTGTGTTTCCTCTGATGGAGGAAGTAAGGAGGGGCTGACAGATGAGCTACAGTCACTAATGTAATGGTGCATCTACAAAGTGACCTTGTGTAGGTGCTTCTGTTAAAACAGTTAATGATTGTGTGTGTGTGTGTGTGTGTGTGGCTTCCACAAGATACACAAACACACACACACACACACACACACACACACACACACACACACACACATATATATACATATATATACATACTATATACACACTCTTGAACCTGTTCTCTTACTATAAGTCTTTCTCTATTACATTTATGTGTATATATTTGTGTGCTTTGTATGTGTGCTGTGTGTGTGCTGTGTGTGTGCGCTGTATGTGTGTGCTGCACATCACACATAACTACATACACACCACACTACATATAAATACACTCACGCACAAACACACCCACATCACACATAACTACACACCACATAAATACCCACACACAGCACACACTTAACTACACACACCACACTACATATAAATACAAACATGTACACCCACACACCCTCAACATAAATACACACGTACTGTATATGTAATAGAGTGAGCTAGATTTATAGCAAGGGAACAGGTTCAAGAGTGTGTATGTGTGTTGGTATCTGGTGTAAGTCATACACACAAGCACACACAGCACACACACATTAATATATGCACATACTGTATATGTAATAGAGAGAGAGAGAGAGATTTATAGTTTTCAAATAAGAGAACAGGCTCAAGAGTGTGTATTTGTGTTTGTGTCTGGTGTAAGCCACACACACACACACACACACACATACACAAACACACACAAACATAAATTTCTAGAGAACAGGTTCAGTGGAGAAGGAAAGATGGAACATTCTAAACACTGAAAGGTGAAAGGCATGACTCCAAAGGACTCCAAAGGTCTAGACCAGGGGTGTCAAACTCAGGCCCATGTAATTATATTTGGCCCGCGAGATCATATCAAATGTGCATTACAGCTGGCTAGCCGCATGCTCCGCTAATACTACAAATCCCAGAATGCCTTGCCACTGTATTGATGCGTAGTCACGAACAGCAAGCGCCCCTCATTCTCTGTTGACAGTCGTTAACAACCGTGCTACAGTCACATCGGGCAAGTTAATTCCACTCTCCACAAAAATGGCCAAACGAAAGATGGACAATAGGAGCTTTCAAGACAGGTGGGAGGCAGATTATCTGTTCACGAATATAAAGGACAGACCTGTTTGTCTTGTGTGCTAACGGAGCTAACGTGTCTGTAACCAAAGAATATAACATAAGAAGACACTAGGAAACGAAACATTATGAAACACTATGAAACGAAACAGAGTGTAGCAAACTGAGTTTGAATATATGTTTTTTCTTTATGCACTTTTTCTACTCCAAGGCATGAACTGTTAATAGTCGAAAAAATCGGAGACCCTGCCTTTAATAGTCGAAAAGGATTTTCATTGAATGAAATGATTATTTTTGGTTGTTTTGTTGTTGGTTTTGAAAAGGAACTTCAAAAAGGAACTTAAAATGATCCAGTGACAGGCATCATTTATTTGTTTATTTATTTAAATAAGAAATGAACACCACTGATGTGTCTTTTATTTCAAATTTAATTTCTTATGTGTTTGTAATATCAAGCTCTGGTTGTTCCAAATCCTGTGTTCAAGCAAAACTAAAGTTTGTTTCCAGATGAAAAAGGTTGAACATTACATATCAGTTGCAGTTAATTTTTCAATAAATATTCAGTTTGGCCCGTGACTTTATCTCAGTTTTATATTTTGGCCCACTGTGAATTTGAGTTTGAGTTTTCCCTGGTCTAGAGGAAGTGACGGCAGGTCGGCTGTGTCCAGATTAAGAGGGTATAAGGAGGTAAGAACGGTACACAGAGGGCAAATCATGCAGGATCTTAAACCAGAAGAAAGTGCATGTTCATATGGAAACAACTGGAAACAAACAGGTCTTTAAGAATGAAGATGATGCTTTTCAGTTTCAGGTACAGGTGAGAACTGCCAGGCAGACGGTCTCTGGAAAGAACATTGCTGCATGAACCAAAGCTGGATAATGAATAACAAGCGCACGTCCAAATGTCTCAGCTACAATGAAATCAGCATGGCTTCAGAGCGGGAAAGCTTCTGCTTGTAAAAGTATGCATGGTGTACGTGTGGCAACAATATGGAGGATGTTTCACATAATGTCAATGGCATCTCCGTTGGCACTGAGGGTTGTTGCTATGGCAGCAGTGAACTGAGAAAGTAACAACAAAGAAGGAGGAAGAAACACAATGTACAGTATATTGTGATATTAAGTTAAGATACAATTAAGATACTGTATGGTATGCGGTAGCCTAGTGGTTAAGGTGTTGGGCTACCAATCGGAAGGTTGTGAGTTCGATTTCTACGTCCACCAAGCTGCCACTGCTGGGCCCCTGAGCAAGGCCCTTAACCCTCAATTGCTCAGTTGTATAAAAAAAAAAAAAATGAGATTAAAAAAAAAAGTAAGACGCTCTGGATAAGAGTGTCTGCTAAATGCTGTAAATGTAAATATATCATTAGGATATAACGATCTTAATATTCACTTTAATATAATATTAACAAGTTAATGACAATGACTGTTAATAACAAGTGTGTGAACGTTTACACGATGAGGCGTTTATTTAACAGCTACAACAGGAGTAACAGAAGTCTGTAACTTTATAGCTTTTGACACCAAAAGCCATAAAGCCTTGATTTCACAAAATGTGTTATACCACCTGTAAATTTAGATATGCACAGCATTAAAAACAGTCAGCAAATAATCTCGTTACGGTGAGCTGCTATTTGTAAGATATTGTCTATTTCATAACATTGTTTTTCAATATTCCAATAAGAAAAGCGGCAGGATATAAAACAATAAACCTTTTTAGAATGGGGCCGATATTCAGATTTTGCCAAACGATTTTGTCTTCATCACTGATGCAGAGAAAAAAAGAGAACAAGAGAGAAAAACTGAGGAAAAAAGAAGACCTTTTGAGAGGAACTGAAGTCTCCCAAATGTCCTCATCATCACAACAAAACATGGGAAAACAAAGCAAGCATGAGCATTACCTCAGAGACTCCCAGAGCGCTGCACGTAAATGAACATTAAACAGCAATTTATCAAGACTGTTTTCAAAACTACACCGGAAAAAAAAAAACAGGCGACAAAAGAGCCTGATCAAAATGGCATTCAAGACCATCTTGTAATTATCTCTAGGCTGGGACGCTTATCTGAGCCGTGGCAGGTACGAGGCGTGAGAATCAGGAGAGAAAAGCGGCAAATTAATCGGAAACAGCGACGGCATAAACAGCTTACATTTCTCATTAACCCAAGGTGAATGGCTAATCGCGAGGAAGACAGCGTAAAACAAACAGCGACAACTGCTCAAGATGAAATGCTAATTTGTATTCAAGGGACGCCAGGGACCGAAATATCAGGGTCCCTCGTGCAACGGTCACAATGTGAACGGCTTAGTTTAAACAGAAGGCCAGATATATTTCGTAAAGGTCACCTTAGGAATAAATATGTATGCACGATTGTGTCGGAACAAAAACAGGGGCGTGTTGCTTTCAAACGCGTGACAGCATTATGTTAACTGTGTGCACTGACCCCACACTGGCAAGTCTAAACAAAGCTTTTCTTATGACAAATCGTGAATCAGGGGTATTATGGCTCATTAAAAACGAGAAATTAAAGCATGTTTAATATCGGTATTATGTGCTCGCATGAATAAAATAAAGAAACATATAAATACGCTGAGGTGAATGTCACAGACTCATTTTATAGCCTATTACCCATAATCTATAAACAATCTACAGGGACACAATAACAGGCAAATGCATGAGTGTGGAAAGAAGGCGCTAAAGCATATAAACACTGAAATTAGCAGTGAAGTTTAAAATACTTATTATTATTTAACAATTGTCTGTCAAACACATTGTTAATTATGGCTTTCCACTCTGCACTTAACCTCAGGTTCAGGTCTTTTTTAAACCATGCTTTTAACTCCGGGTAGAGGAATGGTTCACATTTGTAATTTGTTACAGTTAGCAGTTATATATTCCGCACATTTTGTCACTTTTTTTTTTTTTTTACATTTACATTTACACAGCGACTTACATTTATCTCATTTATACAGCTGAGCAATTGTAGGTAAGGGCCTTGCACAGGGGCCCAGGATTGGCCCCTTGGTGGCCACAGGATTTAAACTCACAGCCTTTCAGTCAGTAGTCCAGCACCTTAATCATTAAGCTACCACATTCCAAAAAGGATAAACAAGGATTTGAGTACACAGAAAAAACCCAATATTAAGGTTAGACCAAATCTTTAAAGAAGTCCTCATTAAGCATAAAAATGTGTTGTTGTTTTTGTTTATAAGCTTAAGGACTGAAGTTAAATAAAATTTAATAAGATTAGTATAATTCAGGGAGAAAAAAGGAAAACACAAGGAGATCTTTACCTTTTGCACTGCGAAATGTGTACAGTGTAAAATGATTGGGAATGTAACAGACACCCAGTAAAAAATTAAGCAGCGCATGCCTCATATCATGTGCAACTCCTCACTCACTCACTAACTTATTTTCTATCACTTATCTGAACTACCTCAGGTCACGGGGAGCCTGTGCCTATCTCAGGCGTCATCGGGCATCAAGGCAGGATACACCCTGGACGGAGTGCCAACCCATCGCAGGGCACACACACACTCATTCACTCACACAATCACACACTACGGACAATTTTCCAGAGATGCCAATCAACCTACCATGCATGTCTTTGGACCGGGGGAGGAAACCGGAGTACCCGGAGGAAACCCCCGAGGCACGGGGAGAACATGCAAACTCCACACACACAAGGCGGAGGCGGGAATCGAACCCCCAACCCTGGAGGTGTGAGGTGAACGTGCTAACCACTAAGCCACCATACCCCCCACGTGAAACTAGCACATTGCAATACGTTATAATAACGGCTAGGTAGATTGAGTGCGAAACAAGCCGTTATTTAAAGAGGTCACGTGCTGTATTTATCCAGTCATGGATGTTCATGTGATAATATGCAAATGAGAAGAAGGTGTTAATGAGAAGAAGGTATCACCATTGAGTTGGTGATGATTTCAATAAGAAGGCTATTATTTTTAAGCTAACAATACTAAAGTTGAACAAAACAATAGAACCAAACCTCAGATCATGTATTTGGCGTTGAAGCATTTATGCTCGACTTTAAGATCGAGGCTGCTGAACCCAGCAGAATTCTGAGTGCTGTTTGATAAAACAATAATATAATCTGATAGTTTATTAAATAAAACCAGCTCTTCATCTCAGAGTCAGACTTTTATTCCTGTCTCCACGTTCAGTCAGTGGCAGTAAACTGCAGCGGTCAGCGCTTTTCTCTAAAAGCTTTGTATCACCACAACATTTCAAATGCATTTGAACACATAACAGCCCGTATTTACCGTTTCTCAGAGACAAGGAGACTGGCCATTTTGCCATTTCAACCCTCTTAAAAACTGTTTTATAATCTTGTTTTGGGGGTAAAGGGCTTTTCCCCCCCTTCATTCCATGCCATTAGAGCGGAGAGGTTGCTGTTTAGACTGCGGCAGCTCCAATAGCCGAGGCTTTTTTCAGACGGTGTCTTCGGCCTTGCATGAACTCTTATTGCAATCCGAAGCACAAAAGTCGCCCTTACACTACAGACCTTCAAAACGCTAGCCATTAGAGCAATTCACATCGCATTCAATTCAGTTTCATGTCTATTCATCCTGCCATCTTTTCACCAAATTACAGTTGCTAGGAAACATCTCTGTCTGCCTGATGCAGAGCTGAAGTGCTAACATGTTCATATCCACTCCACTGATTTTTTTTTTTCCTTTCCTTTTTCAGTAAGGCACTGTGTACTTCTTAATGAAATGGCAGACATTTACGCTAGTTTACCGCCTTCCGCCTACACACACTGAGGCATGAACATGACATTAGCACTGTTTAGCGTTAATGGAAGACCTATGAACTGTTCGAACTGTTTGGATGATTTTGGCTCGGGCAGTTAATTAGCAATTTTATACTTAATGTACACTCTGAAATGCATAAAATGTGTTTATATTGAAATATTTGTGATGTGTTTAGTTATTCTGGGGCTAACTAGATGCTTTATGCGGTATTTGTTTTAGGGATAAATGTTACTATTTTTCTATACTTCTGTAAAGCTGCTTCAAGACAATGTCCATTGTTCAAAGCACTATACGAATAAATTGAATAAATCGAATTAAAAATGAATTTTACAGTATTGTCCTTATTTTTTTGGGGAAGTTAGCATACATTTGCCACACCGATGATAGTCCCTGTTACGTATCCCAAAAACATTTCAATTTATAAAGGGAGAAACAAACTATCCATATTGTATTCATAGCCTTTTTACTCCATCAACATATCAGACATTGTGTTCACATGCCATATAATCTTCCATTTTTTCCATACTGTATATTTTGTCGATCATTTTATTTTACCTTGTACAGTCTCCCAATTTATTGTACAGTAGACTGCATTTATTCATTATTATTAGACGTCTTTCTATTTTTGTATGTTATTTCTATGTTTATATGTCTATTTTATTTTTTTAAAAGTCTATTTATTTATTTATTTATTTGTTTATCTGCTTATTTATTTATTTATTTATTTTTAATTTTAATGAAATTTATTTTACACAAGGACAGTCATAATCCAGTCGAACTGTCCTGACGATTGTGCATGTGACAAATAAACATGGAATTTATATTTGCAGATCACTTTTAGCTGTGTGCATTAAAAAACAAAAGAAAAAAAAAGTATCCTTTTCTCACTCAACATTTTTCACCAACCTCCAACCTCATATTTATACAGTAATAAATCCAGCAAAGTTCAATTCAGTTCAATGACATTTTCATTGTGTAGCACATTTAACAATGTCCATTGTCACAAAGCAGCTTTACAGAAATATATAAATGCATAATATAAATTCTACATTTTGAATATACCCCTAATGAGCAAACCAGAGTGAGGTGGTGGTGAAGAGAAAAAAAAACTGATACGATATGAAGAAGAAACATTGAGTGGAACCAAAAGATTGAAAATGGAACCCATCCTCATCTGAGTGTTTTTAGGTCGATTATAAATCATTTCCCTTCTATAAATATGTACTATATGGTCAAAAAGTGCAATTGTGAAACCAGGAAAATTCATTCTAGGTTTAACATGAAGTTTATAAATCTTGTTGAAATGATCAGCAGTTCACTAAAAGCTCCAGAATGCAATGCAGCTGTGTACAGTATTACGTTCAGTTATGCCAAGTTACAAGCAAATTTCTGCAAATTAGCTAGCGATCTAGCTACGAGTGCGCATGAGTGTGATGACATTGACAGCAGAGTGATGTTAACCTGCGTTAGCCTTAGCCCAGGGGTCGGCAACCTTAAACACTCAAAGAGCCATCTGGACCCGTTTCCCACAGAAAAAAAAACACAGGGAGCCACAAAACCCATTTGACATCTAAATTGAAGATAACTGCATATATCAGTTTTACCTTTATGGAAAGTATAGAAAAAACTGTAGTGTGTTGTATTTATGAAATCAATGAACTGCTACCGAGTAAACAAATTTTATTTCTGCAGGCAAACAAAAATATTTTGAACTGTTTGAACTAACCTTAACAAAAAAGACGCTGGGTTTAAGGTTACTTTCAAATAAAATGTTCAATGTCTAATTGAGTCCTCTTCGTATTCATGACATCAAAATTTTAACTTGCCAACTGCGGCAAACCAAAAATGCGTCTGTTTCTGTGTGTCAGATTTCGCAAGTCGGCGGTTATGACGCATATTTTGAGTGACAAACAAATTAAACACGGTTTATTTTAATGTTACAAACATAATCTTAGAATTTAGAATTACTTTTTTAAAAACTAACCAACTAAAATAAAATAAATTTAAATTAAATATTTATTTTCCAAATCTACAGGGAGCTGCAGCAGAGGGAAGAAAGAGCCACTTGCGGCTCCGCAGCCGCGGGTTGCCGACCCTTGTGTTAGCCTGAAAGTTGAAGCTCTGGAAAATGATGATCAAATACAGATGAGGATTTCAGAGTGTTGGACAGACTGTTCATTTTGCTTTATATATAGATGATGCAAGGGATAATCCCACTGTGACCAGCTAAATGAATGCCATTATCTGTTAGAATTCCAACAAGAAAACGTGCACATAAAGTCCCAGGATGATGCAAAAGGTGCTGACAAAAAAATGTAAATCTAAAATTTAGTTAAATTAAATTAGTATGCGTTGTGTGATTGATTGCTATTTTGTCATTGACAGGGAAACTGCTAGTAAAAAAAGTTCCATTAGATAATTATTCAAGTGCATACTGTAAGTGCATAGTACATCATTTATAGGATGCACCTATAGTTATTCTTTTGTTAAATAACCTAGTTAACTAACAAAGTAAAGCAATTATTTTAAGAAGTCATGTTTAGATGCATTATTATTAAGTAATAACAGTCACCCAGAAAACATTTATCAACACTTGTTTACACCAAACTGCCATTTTCACAGATATTTTTACTTATAAATCGCAAACCGTATTCATTCATAATTGCTTCTGTGTAAGATAGACTATTAAAATCTACAGTGACGTCGACTTAATCCCCAATTTAATGCCTGTCAATGAAATGACATTGAGCAGTCAGAGTAATAGAACTGCCTTTAACATAGTGGTTGGGAAGCAACCAAAGGGGAACTCATCAAGGGCGCATTAAACCAGCACTGAAACGCAGAGATTTATTTAGTGCACCCTCATGGCCAAGCCATGTGGGAGTTTAGACTAGAGTGTGCCAATTAAAGATGGAGGACAGCCAAGCAGACACAATTGCAAATGGTCTTCAGATACTCACACAAGCAAAAAAAAAAAACATTTCCTGATGCTAATCTGAGAACATAATGATAAGCAGACACATTCAGACTGGTTTGCTCCTCGAGAATCTGTTTCCTCTTGTTTTTCTCTTCACCACCAAAATGCTAATACATGCTCACAATTGACCTTCCACATTTAATAAAGGCTCACAGAGAAGACAAGGGAGATGCATTTTAATTACCCCCCAATCTTTTTTTATGTAGAATCATCCTGCTGTCATGGCAATGGTGTATAATGGTGTAGACCAGGGGAGTCAAACTCAAATTCACAGTGGGCCAAAATATAAAACTGAGATAAAGTCACGGGCCAAACTGAATATTTATTGAAAAATGAACTGCAACTGATATGTAATGTTCAACCTTTTTCATATGGAAACAAACTTTAGTTTTGCTTAAACACAGGATTTGGAACAACCAGAGCTTGATATTACAAACACATAAGAAATTAAATTTGAAATAAAAGACACATCAGTGGTGTTCAGTTCTTATTTAAATAAATAAATAAATGACGCCTCTCACCGGATCATTTTAAGTTCCTTTTTGAAGTGGATCTTTTTCAAAACCAACAACAAAGCAACCAAAAATAATCATTTCATTCAATGAAAATCCTTTTCGACTATTAAAGGCAGGGTCTCCGATTTTTGAGAAATGCTTCAGAAAACTGAGTCGGGCCGAATAATAAAAAAATCAAAAACAAAATTCAAAACTGACTTGTAGCCAATGAGCAGAAAGGGACGGGTCTTGTCAATATGGGCGGAGAGAGTGTCCAGTGCGCATACAGTATGTGACGTTAGCAGAAAGCGGTTTTAACATTGACATGGAGATTAAAAACAAAGAAAGAAAGCAAAGAAGTAGGACCCGTGTTAATATAGGATCAGCTTTCCAGCGCTGGAGAGAACTGAAGGAGCAGGAAGTTGGCACATATTCACAGATTGGAGTTTCCCGAGTCAATAACTCCTGAGCTAAACGCTGTTACTACACAAATAACACCTCTTTTCTATCATAGTAATGTAGAGACGCAGCTACAACCGTGTTTTGTGTAGTAACAGCGTTTAGCTCAGGAGTTATTGACTCTGGAAACTCCAATCTGTGAATATGCGGCCAACTTTACTTAAGACGCCGAGGCGCTTTTTTCCTTCTCGGCTAGCCAGCTGTAACGCACATTTGATACGATCAAATTTGGCCCGCGGGCCTGAGTTTGCCACCCCTGGTGTAGAGGATGTGATCATTTTTTGGTGACTTTGTCATTTTAAGACATTAAGACGACATTTTAGACACAATAACCCCCACCAGGAAACGTGAAAGGAAAAAGAATGAGCCATATGCAGTATATAAAACAATTTAGCATGTCTAGAAGCTTTTTTTTCAAAGGGACTTCAACTATAATATATTCCATATTAAGTGTTAAGTGTTTGACAAGTTTAATGGTTAATGGAAATCGTTTTCCATTAAATTTTTTTGTCCAGAATTTTATTAATTTTGCATTGTCTTGACTGTAATATTCCCATTTCTTAGGTCTAACTACAAGAGGAAACCCCTTCCACGTTAAATTATTTAACTAGCTATCTAATGTTAAGCTACTTCACTGATGCCTGGTGAATTCTTTTTCTTCTTATTTTTTATTTTTATTCAATACTTTATTTCACAGAGTAATCACAGCTGCCTATTGAGATAGTTAGCTAATTTCCACTTGATAAACTTAATATAATAGCTATTAGTGTCATTCTGGGCAGCTAGTTAAACAAATTTTATGGAGCTAGCTAGTTATGTTTAGACAAAATGACCACAGCAAGCTAACGTAAGACGTCCTAGAGATACCACATAGTCTTCGTGGAGGTAAAAAGTAGGGAATTGTGTTAGTTGTATTTGAATGTTGACAAGTTTTTGCCTTTCCCACAGTTATCCTATTGTAACTATGCAGCCTCCTACCTACAGTATTTGAACTTCATGAGTTGGCTCAAGTCATAGGAAATCTGTGAGCAAGGTGTAAAAAAAGGAGGTTAGATTCATGGCTTGTAAGATAAAAAAATATGGGCTGACGATGTACATTTAGGTAAGGGAGATACTTTTATATTGTATGTTGAATTCAGTTATACTATTCATTTAAGTGAAGCATGATGGTGGCAGCATCACGATGGGGGATGCTTATTATCAGCAGAGGCGGTAAAACCAAGAAACTCTGGCTTGAGGGAAAGACGGATGGAGACGGATGAAATACAGGGACATCCTAGAATATAAACCTGTTCTAGACAGTAAGAGAGTTTGGGAATGGAGTAAAGGTTAATAGTCCAAGAACTTGAGAGCATTAGAACGGCTGAGTCAAAGCCTTCTGAAATCTGATAGCAGTTGTGCAATCTATAAAATCATACAGAGAGCAGCATGTCAAGGTCCGGCAAGATCTTCTGCTCCTCGGGGTTGTTAAAAGTGTTATTTAAATAACATTAGCATTGCTGTCAGCGCAAACTTGTCTGGCCAGTCCTCAACAGGGAAATTTGCCGGATGTCCGTCTGTTTGTTTGTACAGTATGTTTGCCAAGAGGTCAGCAATTTACAGTATGACATGCTAACTCAGCACTAATACTCAACAGTAATCCTCAACTCAACACTGATATTCATGCCACGGTTAAAGTCTCGGAGCTCATCATTTTGCCACGCTCTGAATATTAAGTATAGCTCTTGATCTGTATCCGCATCATTTTTTGTCTTGTTCTGCCACCACATGATTGGCTGACTGGATAATTGCATGTATAAGTGGATATACAGTATAAAGTGTTCCTAATAAAGTTCACAGTGATACTTTCATTCTGTTTTGGCAACAATATTCATTTAATTCAACTTGTCCAAGAGATTTCTTCAATAAACTCTAGATCTACTCCAAATGCTTTGCACAGACAATCATGCTTTGCTAATTGCATTCTTCTGTCAGAGGTTGACTTACACAAATCAATAGCACATTAAGCTCTATTGGTTTGAAAGAGACAGACAGAAAAGAAGAAGCCTTTACAATTAAAGTCGGTTTATTAGTGATATCGGGAGAAATTTCCCACTGGTGCACTTAAGAGAATATAATCCAGTCCTACCGTGTGCATTTACTCTGTATGTATATTAATCACACCAGAGACATTTTTATTCTGCTCAGGGAAGAAAGGACAGACAGTGCTAATTGCAGTGTTTTTATTTTTCTTTACTAGCACTGATTTTCTGTTTGGGTCAAAGCGACTCATTTTAATGATTTTTCCGACATACCCGTACTCCACTTACTGTAGCTTAGCTTCTCTAAAAAAATCCAAGCACTTTAATAAAATATATGTCTATTCCAGAAAGTAATAATCAGGTCAATCTGTGCCTCAAACGCCTTAAAGTAGTTGTTCAGCAGTCTATAGACAAGGCATATAGGCATCGTTAACAGTTCTTCAATTCCTCTCTCACTCATTTTCTACCGCTTATCCGAACTACCTCGGGTCACGGGGAGCCTGTGCCTATCTCAGGCGTCATCGGGCACCAAGGCAGGATACACCCTGGATGGAGTGCCAACCCATCGCAGGGCATTCTTCGATTCTTAAGAATGTTATACTTATAAATCATCTGTAAAAAACAATGATTGTTGTAAGATTTTACGTACAAAATGGAAGAAAAAAATTGGGATAAACCAAGGAAGCTATTGTTGTGAGAATGTAAGGGATATCGATATTTTTCCAAAGTATTTTAGTTAAAATGTGAGAGTTATTTCATGTGAGAAAGGAGGTGCATCACAAACTGCATACTTATGCCATATCTTACGCCATTATGTAGTACAGCATGTTCACGTTGATCATGCACTCAACGCTCGCCTCTCTGCTTATTTAGCAGAACAAGGGCAAGGCTACCAGGCATTGGCACTGAATTAGTAAAAAAAATTCATAATGGCCAAGGCCACTCTAGTGGACATCTCATACATGTCTTTTAAATTAGCCCACGTTGTACTATTTATTTTTCAACGTGTTAAAAATTTAGCGTATTCTGTTAAAGCTATTGTAGCGGCGTCACATTATGTACCTTTTACGTCACTGCTGCAGAACGTATGTACATAATGCGTCCATGTTCCATTTGAGACGAAACTACTCTAATAAAATTCATATATAAGACACTGTAGTGCACAGTGTAAGAGTATAGTACATTATTTGGGATGCTAACTACATTCGCGTCATATCCCCAAGAGAAAACTATAGACACAAACCTCGGACACTAAATATGTTATACTTGATCAGACAAAAACTCCCAGAGCTCCCAAGTTTTAATAGTACACACTATTGCACAATTACAGTCAGTTAATGACAGCGTTGCTTCACTGTCTAACATATTTAACAGGACAAAATGATCTGAACCTTGTTACTCATTAGAGATAAATGTTAGAAATTGACTTGTTTTCTTTCCCTGAACCTTGAGCATATTTTTTTTAATCCTTCTCTTTTTTTAATCCTGCAATTTAACTGCATTGAGTTACCTTCAAAACGATTTTATAGAAGCTAACACCTTTCTACTGCCTTCTAAGGATATTTGCGATGCTTCCCTTTTCCTGTTAGTAATATGCATAATGCATTACTTAGGTCAGGGGTCGGCAACCCGAGGCTCTGGAGCCGCAAGTGGCTCTTTCATCCCTCTGCTTCGGCTCCCTGTAGATTTGGAAAATAAATATTTAATAAAATTTTTTTAGTTTAGTTAGTTAGTTTTTTAAAAAAAGTAATTCTAAATTCTAAGATTATGATGATCTTGTAACATTAAAATAAACCGTGTTTGATTTTTTTCTCGCTCAAATACGCGTCATAACTAATGACTTGCGAAATCCGCCGGCGCGAAATTGAAACTTTCATTCAATTCAGATCAAGCTTTTCAACCCCAGGTAGGCAAACATGGACAAATGCAAGAAAAGAAAATTTTCTGAAGAAAAAAGAACATTTATTGAGATGTGGACAGATTCATTTGCTTTTACTGCTGACGAGAGTGGCTTCCCAGTATGCCTAATATGTGCTGAAAAATTCGTGGACAACAAAAAGTCAAATGTTGCTAGGCATTTCCACAATAAACACAGAGCCTTTACTGAAAAATATCCGGATGGAGATGAAAGGAAAAAAAGCCGTTTCGGAACCGTTGTTATATGCAGTGTATATGTATATATGGGATATATGCAGTGTTATCTTCATTTTAGATTTCAATAGGGTTTTGTGGCACCCTGTGTTTTTTTTTCTGTGGGAAACGGGTCCAAATGGCTAATTTGAGTGTTTAAGGTTGCCGACCCTTGACTTAGGTGCTATTGGGTCCTCTTGAGAGCTGCTCTAACACACAAACATGAGTTTTGTCTTTTAGGCTGTTTTTGTATGAAGCTGTCCATTATTTTCAAAACTTCAGACACCAAATATGTCATAGCTGATCAACAACATTTGACATAAAGAAAATATTGTTTAGCTCATTGTTTTATCGTCATAAAAATCAATCAATTGACATTCTAGAGTTTTGAAAATCTCTCTTTCTCGTGACCAAATTTACGATTCCAGTTTTTCGAAAGTGGTTTTATTTCTGTGAGAAAAACCTGCTTTAATGTAGAAAAAACCCTCGCAGAGTTCCCAAGTTCTAATGGAAAATTACAGTCACTTTATGACAGCAGTGCTTCACTGTCTAACATATTTAACAGGACAAAATGATCTGAACCTTGTTACTGTAATAGAAAAACCATTTTCCTTTAAATTGTTGCTAATGTTTATTACAGAATCTGAATTTTAAAGTGGCTCAGTTTGAACCAGACAGAACAAAAGTATACTTTGTCCTCTTTGTCAGTTCCTGTCTAAATTATTTTAGCCTCCTAATGACACTGTGTATGACACACCTCCGCTCCATCCATCTGACATTCAGCAACAGAATGGAAGTGTTTGCGCCAACGCAGTAGCGGGTGACTGTAATTATGACATTATGAAGAAAAACCTGTGCAGCACCTTTTTCTGTGATAACGAGAGAAAAAAAAAACTTAATTACCCCATTAATAGTCAAACTGAAATATTTTAGTGAGCTTAAAGGCTGGTCTGTGGTTGAGCTTTAAAAGCTGTAAGACCTTTTCTCTTGTTTGACATGGAACATAGCAGGTCCATGCTTCAAATTTTGCCTTCATGCCATATTGCTGGAGAGAGTCCTGACTTTCCTGACATTACTGGATATGTTTATTTAAACAACACTGGGCTATGTTCTCATCTTTGATATAAAGTCATTACAGTAATCAACCATTGAGTTTTGGATGCTTCCAATCATCTTTTCAATGCCTATCCAATAGTATGTGCACCCCTGACCATCACACCCATATGAGGTTCTTTCCCAAACTGTTGCCTCAAAGGTCCCAATTGTCTAAACTTTTTGTATGCTGTAGAATTAACATTTTCCATCATTTGAACTAAGAGGCCAGAAGCCTGTTCCAGCATGACAATGTAAAAGCAAAACCATGAAGACATCTTCTGCCAAGGTTGATGAAAGTGGAAGAACTAGACTGTCTCTGACTCTGACTCAACCCCAATGAACACCTTTGGGTTAAACTGGAAGACTGACTGCAAACCAGACCTCCAAACATCACTAATGCACTCTCTCTCTCTTTGTCAAGCTTCTTTTTTCCAGACCTACCTGATCCTTCCTTATGTCCTACCCATGTTTGGAGTCTCTTTGCTTGGTGGTGCAGTCTGCTGGGAAAGATCTGCATGGACAGCCAGTGACCCATGGGATTGCTGTGGACAGAACCACATGGGAACCCTCAGGTCATCTTTGAACCGCCATTGCATCGTCCGCTTTGTGCACAGCCTTCATCAGAGTACAGTCTTGTACAAGACTTCGGGCAGAAGGAATTAGCGTTAAGTCTGTATTGAACTCATAAACGACACCGACCTGTTAGTTCCTCAGGAGCTCTTGGTTGCACAATTTCACTTGAATATAAACTGTTGTAGAAAGAACTTTATTTACATTGACATTATTTCCATTATTAGTGTCACCCAAATGAGCATGAGGTTCCCTTCTGAACCTGATTCCTCCCAAGATTTCTTCCTCATACTGTACCATCTTAGAAAGTTTTTTCTTGCCACCATCACCTCAGGCTTGATCATTAGGGATAAATGTTTGTGAAAACAAAAAAACTTGTTTTCTTTCCCTGAATCTTGACCTCCTTTTTTTAAATTCTACAACATTACCTTTACCTTGCATTAAGTTACTTTTAAAACCATTTTATTTAAGCTAACCACTTTCAGACATTTTAGTATATTTGTAACGCTCAGCCTTTTCATGCACAGTGCACCTTTTCCCATTAGTAATACCAATAATGCTACACTTAAGTGCTAAAGGGTCCTTTATAGAAAAGATAACATTGTGCTCTAGCACACAAACATTAGTTTTGTATTTGAAACTGTTTTTTGTATGAAGCTGGCCATTATTTCAAAGCGAGCGCAGCAAGAGCTGCACGATTTTTAAAAACGCTTTGCTTTTTAAAGGCTAATCACGACAGACCCAACACTCAGTGGGAATGAGCACCTACCTGCTTCAGATAAAAGATCCCTGTTCACTTGCGTATCTGAGTGTGCAAACTGTATCAAGCTGTGTTCCTTGGCTAAGACAGAAGTCATCTATCACTTTGTTTTCCTTTTTGTTCACTGTGTTTATTATATTGAGCTGCACTGTGCTGTCTTGCTGCACTGCGTGTGATTGTGTGTAATTGTGTGAATAATGAGCCCCTTCGCTGTTGTCTTTTCCTTTATTTACTAGATTCTATGTTTCATAAAGTGTTCTTGTGTTTCCAAATTTCTCTTGTTAACTACTTTTTCATCCATCCGTCCATTCATCCATTCATCCATTCTCTGTAGCGCCCATCCATCCATCTGTCCATCCATCCAACCATCTACCTTCTATAGCTTCCATCCAGCCATACATCCCTCCATCCATCCATCCATCTTCTGTAGTTTCCATCCCTCCATCCCACCCTCCATCCCTCCCTTCCTCCATCCATCGATTTTCTCCATCCATCTAACCATCCATCCATCTTTCCTACATCTATCTATCTATCTATCTATCTATCTATCTATCTATCTATCTATCTATCTATCTATCTATCTATCTATCTATCCATTTTCTGTAGCTTCCATCCATCCATCCATCCATCCATTTATTTATCCATCCATCCATCCATCCATCCATCCATCCATCCATTTATTTTCTGTACCTTCTTTTTATCCCCCAATTTCCAGTAGCTTCCATCCATCTATCTATCCATCCATTCATCCATCCATAAATCCCACAGAGGCAGAAGGTGTAGAATCCACATACTGAGTTTTATTGAGCAACGCACAAAGCATACAATCCAAAGCTGCTATCAAAAATGTGGTTGGTAAACAGGAATAAACCAGTACAGCAGTCAGCGTAGCAAACAAATTCAAAACCAGTGAGCAGAAAACGTGGTCAGTAAACAGGCAGAGTTCATACACCAATGGAGCCAGCAACATGGCAAACAAATCCAGAACACAATCCAAATAGTGAGAAAAACCTGAGAAACCGAACAAGGTCATGCACGTAGAAATGCACACAGGAAACAGTGAAAGGCTTTTCATGCAGTTAACCGTCGATACTTCACACCTAAATGTTTGCTAACCCGGAAGTCACCCTTGAGCCGTACAAGAGCATGTGAGGTCATTATATCAGCGCAGAGGAAGAATTATTGTGTCCAGAAAATGCAAATGAAAGCCTGGAAAATATACCAAGCAATAAGCCAATGCATTATATACTTCTGTGTCTGTAAAGAATTTGAAATAATCTACAAGTTCTTTTTTTACAAAAAAATCAAACAAAAAAAAAACTAGCTACTGAAAACCCTTCCTTCCCTCATTCCTTCCCTTTCCCTTCTCTAACTTCCTTTCTTCCTTCCATCCTTCCTTCCCTTTTCTTTCCCTTCTCCTCCTTCCTTCCATCCCTCCAACCCGCACACCCACCCGCCTGCCCCACTGCACACCCGCCTGCCTATGTTCCTCACCCTGTGTCATGTTACTGCTGGACTAAAATTTCTTCCAGTTCCTGGATTCCTTTCAAAGTGACAGCTTAACAAATGTTGCACTTTCCTTGTGCATTTTAAAACAATTTAGATGAGTGAAATGTGCAGCCTGATCGAACTTTTTGTTCACATAAATTCTCTCATTTCACTCTCACTCATTTTCTACCACTTATCCGAACTACCTCGGGTCACAGGGAGCCTGTGCCTATCTCAGGCGTCATCGGGCATCAAGGCAGGATACACCCTGGACGGAGTGCCAACCCATCGCAGGGCACACACACACTCTCTTTCACTCATGCAATCAAACCCCCAACCCTGGAGGTGTGAGGCGAACGTGCTAATCACTAAGCCACCGTGCCCCGCTCACATAAATTGTGTAATATAAACAAATTAAAAAGGTGCTAGCAGATTTATTGATGTACAACATGTAATATTGTAAAGATCATGTGGAGGACAACCAGGGAAACCAGGAAGCTTTAGGAGTCTACACCTGTATGTGGAATAAAACCATGTGGAATATTATGTAGAGATATTTGAAGATTTCTATTCTATTCAAATAAATTGTATGTGAATAGCACTTTTAACAAATGAAATATCACAAAGCAGCTTTACAGAAATAGATACATTTTAAACAATAAAAATAATAATAAAAACACACACGTTACATTTAAATCTGAAATATTCAAATCTTTCTAGCATTTTGTAAAATTGTTCTGTGATCAGATCTCCGATGTCTATTGAAGCCTCTGTGGCTAATTACATCCGGGTCTCAGAGTATTAGATAAAGTTTTCTAAATGTAAAGAACGGTTTAATTGGGTTACAGCAGTCTATATTTTAGAGTTTGGATGTGTTTGTGTATCTTCATTATAAATGGCAGTGTTTTATGTACAGCAAGCCTGGGTATAGATGTTGATTATAATACAGTTACAGTGCTAAGGTTGCTACACCCTTTCTTTACCTGATAGTTTTCCTTATCAAAAAGCATCACACTGAAATGTTTGCACCAACAGATTTATTCATGTCCCATGCTGCTTAACATGATTGCCAGGTTTTTCTCTGCCAAAGGAAAGGCTAGTGTTTGCAGCTGCTAGCAACACACACACACACGCACACACACATACACATACACATACACACAGGCATACACAGTTAATGATGCCGTAGGGAATAACAGTGTACCACTGCCAACATTCCCCCCTGAAGACACATACACACACACACACACACACACACACACACACACAAACACAAGAGAGCAACATGGTGAGGCGACTAACAAGCACACGCACATGCCGTTAAAGAGAGAGGACGCACTCCCAGATGGTTGCTATAGAAACCCAAATTAAAGGATGTTCAGCACAACGCAGCATCTGTCTGGTGTTTTCCTCTCTGTGAGCTTTTCGCAATTGCAGCGGATTAAATAACTCGGCTTATTAAGTCTATTTGAATTCATATTCAACATCATTAATTCCCTTCTCCTGATATCAACACAAATGCTTACTGTAGGTTTGAAAGACAGCAGCAGACCTCTTGTTAACATGTTAACATTTAGAGTCAGAACTGTTGATTTTATTTTCTCTTTGTCACAAATAATAATACAAATAAATCCCAGCACACTTTACTGTCCTTATAGTAGAAGTGTTACACTTTGGTGGTACAAAGAGCTGAAGATAGAATTAGCGGATATTATACTTGATATACAATTGAATACATCTTAAAGGAGATAAAGGAGAAAATTTCATCAGTTTTTCATTGTTCATTGTTAATCATGGTGACTCCCAGAAATCTTAAACCTGGGACTAGTGGAATAACAGATGCATTAATTATTATTAACAATCTCACATAAAACCTAATAAAGTACAAAATTAATAAAGTAATAAACACTATATAAACACTATAATCTCATAGTGATTATTTATCTCTGATTTGTTTATTGATACCTAGTCTGCAAGCAGGGTTGCCAGGTTGTGCATATAAGATTTATGTACTGCAGACAGATAACAGAAGTGCACGACATTGTTATCTCCTTTCCCCACTATAGGACGGAGAAAAAGACAAACTATACATCCACCTTTTCCTTCAGCAGGGCATATTGTTGTCTAGTGCCAAATAGTGTCTGGTTTCTAGCATGTCTAATGTCAGCTGTTTTGTGTGGTATATAGAGTGGGAATTTTGCTGGACCCTAAATGCATTGTTTAATAGGTGTACTGTTTTTGTGTGTGGGATCCTGTTGCACACACCAAACCTGAAGCTACAGAGCTTTCTGGAAAAAGAGGAAACTTTCATCAGTATATTTGTAAATCTGTATCCATATTCATTTAGTATCGATGTGACAGTTTTAGTAGTCAGACTGTTTCAGTAGACACATGCATGTGACATTTTTGTGTTGGTAGTGACATGCTTGTTTCAGTAGTGATGTTGTTTCAGTAATGACATTATTGATTCAGTAGAGATGTTCTTGTTTCTGTAGTGGCATTGATGTTTCAGAAGTGGCATTCAGTAGTCACATGCTTCTTTCAGTAGTAATCTGCTTTCTTTATTAGTTCCGTGTATGTTTCAGTAGTTGATTGTTTCATACTGTCAGCTACGTGGGGAATAAAACAACCCAAATGCAGGATAGCTTAAATAAAACAGTTTATTTACAAAAAACACGAGACATGAATACCGACTCGAGACACGACAACAAAAGACACCAGGACAAAAAAAAACCAAGGATTCCGCGCTGCACAAGGCAACGCGGCTTAACTAAATACTAATAATAATCATGACACATAAGGGACAGGTGTGCAGAGGCGGGGAGGAAAAGACAAGGGCGGGGCAGACACGTGAACACAGAACGTAAACAAAAAAGCACATGGCCAAAGTCCGGGTTGATTCCTGACACATACAGTGTATGCATGCTTAGTAACCTTCTTGTGTCAGTAGTTGCATGCCTGTTTCAGTAGTCGGATGCCTGTTTCAGTAGTAATCTGCGTTCTTCAGTATTGGCATCTTTTGTTTCAGTTGCTGCATGCTTGTTTTTGTAGTCACATGCTAGTGATGTTTCAGTAATGACATTATTGGTTCAGTAGTGTTGTCCTTGTTTAAGTAGTGGCATGGTTCTTTCAGTATTTATACTGATTCAGTAGTGTCATACCTGTTTGGGTAGTGACATTCAGCCCAGAATTTGATAAAACACCATAATATTAGAGTTTTCACTGAGAGCTATTCAAAGAAAGCGGCCCACATATAGAGAAGCAAATATGCCAAAGAGCAGAGCAGATACACTGCATAAATGTAGGCAACGGATTAAAGAGGAGAGAATAAAATATAAATAATATTTATAGAAAGAAGTAGAAGAAAATGTAAAGCAAAAGCATGAGGGCAGATCTAAATATGACGAAGACTTGCCTGAAAGGGAAGAAGTTTTATAGTATGTAGGTCACTACTGGTACTTTATGTTCACAATGAAGACATTTATATATAACATTCTAATACCAAAAGAATTCTTAAAAGTCATGGCAAGAAATGTGGCTTATGTAATAATCAATGTATTAATGTCAATTTAATTTATTAGTTACATTAAAACCTAAATAAAAACACTGTTTTTTTTTTATTTTAAGACTTATTAGACTTATTAGAACAATAAGACGTATTAGCTAAAACATTGACAACAAATTAATTTTATAAGAGTTTAAAAAAAATTACTTGGGTATATTTTAGTGTACAGTGAAGTATATCATTATTATATATATTTTGGTTACTGCACTACATGAACTTAAATGAATTTTAAGCATTTAGCACTTGTTCTGTGACATGCTAATTGCTTATTGATCTTAGCTAGCAAGCAGCTACAGTAGCTTCAAGAAACGCTGCAATATGTAAAGTGCACAATGCCTGATCAGATTTGATGGCTACCACACAAAATCTTTTTAATTTCCCTTACTGTCAAAATGTAGCTTCTCTGGAATAACTAAACATGAGCAAGAAAGGGCAAAAAGAACAAAAATAACAGAAATAGGACTGTTTTAGAATTCAGGTCAGCAGCCGAGGCAATATGGAGGATCTTGAGATGAAGAAGGGAAGTGACATTACAAGTGTCAATAAGAAGAAAACACCAGAAATACTGAGGAAAACTGCTTTTATTTTAGTTTAGATTATTTTCAGTTATTTAATTACATCTGAAGCCATATTACAAATGGCTGCAATTTTAAGGAAATGCTATAACACTGAGTGTTTTTGATATGTTCAGACATTTTAACAGACTGTGTTCTATCTAGCTTGCATTAGCTAACCTGACAGGGATTTTAAGAAGATTTGAATGCCCATTTATCTCTTTCACTCATCAAGTGTAAAATTGCCAGGGTGAATGCTAGCTGT
Organism: Tachysurus vachellii; assembly: GCF_030014155.1. Classification (NCBI taxonomy): domain Eukaryota; kingdom Metazoa; phylum Chordata; class Actinopteri; order Siluriformes; family Bagridae; genus Tachysurus; species Tachysurus vachellii. The sequence continues at coordinate 17,441,001 of NC_083479.1, forward strand.
TGTACACCTAGCTAACATTAGCTAACCTGAGTGGATTTCATCGTCATTTTGCTGCTCATGCTAGCTAGCTGACTAACACAAGCTAGAATTTTTTACAGGATTTTGTTTAAGCTTTTTTCATCAGTGTCCATAGCTTTCATGCTAATACTCCTGTACAGTTTACACTGTAACTCAGCACAAGTATGATATATAGCTGAGTCCAATATTTTCTGTCTTCGCTGCTTGACCTTTACATAAATATGTATTTAAATATCATTGAAAATGATTAACCTGATCTTTTATTCGTGTATATTTGAGATAATTATTTTTTCCAATAGCTGTTATAACTAGCACTACTTAGGGAAATAATAGAAATACAACAGCAACCAAAAGATTTGCAACAGACTTGCTAATCACATGGAAAAAATCCCAGTATAAACCTATTTAATTTGTTGTATTGTGGGGATCTTCATGGCAACGCCAGGCAGGTAGCTAACAAGTTAATGTGACATAGTTTTCTTAAAGAATTTACTTCATATTTATAGAATTATAGATCATTTTCACTGCTAATGCCAGCTACTTAGTTAACTTAGTGAATGTTAAACATAAACAAATCTTGACATAACTTAAAATAAAATTAAAATTGAATGTAGTGACTTTTAGAAAACTTTTAGTACTTTGAACATCATGTCTGAACATACGGTATCTATCTAGACAGAAATAAATACAAATCTGGTTTCAGAGTCCTGCTGCTCCTATGACTAACTGGTAATTGGGGGTGTTTCCTGGACTATATAATGACATGCTTTTGTATTCAGTACTTTCAGTGCAGTTGTGCACATAATGAAACAAAAATTGACTGAGATATTTAAATATCTGTCTGAGATGCTGAGTGTGTGTGTGTGTGTGTGTGTGTGTGTGTGTAAGAATGTGACCATCCTGATAATTGTTTCAGCAGGCTACTAAGCCCACAGTGATGTAATTAACCCTTGCAGGTCAAATCCAGCAGAGCCACAGGGTAAATTATACACAGCATGTGGAAAAACACGTGTCATTCACATAATTCCTCGGTGCTTTATTAAAAAAAAAAAAGCCTCCCCCTCCACCCACACACACACGCACACACACAGCAGTGATGCTACTTGAGACACTCAGCCTCAGATTCTGAAATATATTTCAATTCCTTGCTCATCTCCGTTATGTATAATTGTGGACACAACAAAATCCTCACAGACACGATTTTCATCTGAGGAAAAGAAACTAGCGTTTAGTTGTGGACTCTGGATTTTAGACTTTGGATTAAATTCATTAAACCTCCCACACACCTCGAATCCGTCCAAATGTACACGCCATCCGATTAAGCAATTCAATCAATTAACCTAGGCCTCGTAATGAGAGCACTGCTGACTGTTAATAAGTTGCGCAGGTTTGAAATAATGAAGAAAAAAAATGCCGGGTCACTTGATTAAGTCAAGGGGATCAAGACCCGAGTTAAAAGATGCACTCAGAGTGATGGGGTATTCATTAGCACTAACGAGAGAATTGCCATGCTAGCGCCATTAGTGGTGTTTAGAGAAGGATATTAATGAGTTTATTCTGTGGAACATTAACAGCAGTCTGTGCTAGCTTTGAAAAGGTATTGCTTAAATTGTATATTAACTTACTTCTGATAGAGAGTCACTGCTATTTTCTTAATTCTGTGGCATGCAATTTTTGCTAACATCCATTAGAGGGATGATAAAAGGTAGCTAACTTCTCTTATTCATGTGTGACATTTAAGGTGAATGTTGTTTATTTCTGAGTAACACTGAAAATAATGTGTGTTTTTTTCATATTTCTTTGCCAATGTATGCTAGCTTTTCTTCCAGGGGTAGTGGCAGAAATTTATGCTACTGTAAGTGTACTAACTTTGATGGGATGAAAACATCCATTTTTAATAACACTAACAGGATTTTGATTGTTGGTCAACAATATGGCTGAGCAACATTCATTTCACAGGCCACTCAGCCTCAGTTATGCTAGTTATACTTCTCAGGGATGCTAACAGTAATGTATGCTAACTTCTTTAGTCCTGTGGCATGTTCACAGAAATTCAGTGTGAAGTTGCTTATTTTTGAGTTAAGCTTTTCTTATAGTGATAGTAGCAGGCATTTATGCTAACTGTGCTAATGTTAAGGAGATGAAAAAAAAAATTCTGTGGTACATTAATAGCTATTGATTCTTATTTCACAATATGGGTGTGCAATATCCATTTTAAGGCCACTGACTCTCAGTTACACTAATTATAGTTCTCAGGGATGCTAGCAGTAATTTATGCTAACTTTTTCTACTCCAGTGGGACATTAACAGAAATTGAATGCTAACTTTGCTTACTTCTGTAGGTCTCTAACTGTAATTTGTGTGAACGGTGTTTACTTCTGCAGGGCTCTGATTTTAATTTGTTTTAGTTTTAGCAGCTAAACCTACAGTTTTGTTTACATTTTTTTGCAATTACTTTTATTACACTTACACTGTAACCTTTTTTTTAATTAAAGTTGTATTTTTGTAAAGTTGTATTGTTTCTGAAGCAAAAAAGCCCAGAGTGTCAGTTAACAGAATACATGAACCTAAAGGCATGAGCTGATGGGTGTGATAAGAGAGAGAGTAGGAAGCTAGTAACGTTACTAGCTAGTAACTAGTAGCTAGTAACATTACTATTCACAAAAGATTGACGCAAGAACAAAGAAAAAAAGAAGATTGAGATGGTCAGATTGCTAGACACACAAACATGTGTAGACAGACAGATATATAATAAACTATATTTATATAGTTTTTATATAGTTTATACTTTTTTATTTATCTATCTCCTTTTGTTTTTTTTGTTTTTTTCTTTTTAATCCTAAATTGCATTCCTTTTTATGCTTATATACCGGGCAGATGCAAAAAGCATTTCACTGCATGTCGTACCCTGTATGTATGTGTATGTGACAAATAAAATTTGATTTGATTTGATTTGAGATGGACAGAAAAAGACAGAAAAGTTAAATAAAATATATGAAATGGAAAAAAAGAAAAGAAAAAAACATGCCCAAAGGCCACAGTTTGCATGATGGCGGCAGTCAGAGGTGAACACAAACCGTCGCTTCCCTTAGCTGCCCTCAGTGACCCGCAATTATAATTAAGAAACATTATATGAGCAAAAGGGGTCTTTTAGTGAATATCTAATCACAGCCGTGTTAATGTTGGACTGTAAGTATGACACTATTGCATACAACAGTTAGATGAACAAGATATAAATATCTGGTAACTGACAATTCAGACATTTCAGTCGTTCAAATCCCTGTTTTTAACTGCGGGTATAAAATCATTTTAAACTTGTAATTGTGTAAATAAAATGGGGTTAGTACGAATTTTTACCCCTGGGTTTATGAAGCTCTGCTGGATTATGTTATGAAGCAGGATTAGCAAATCCTAAATGCGTACAGTGTGAAAAGATGCAGTGATCAGACACTGAACTGCACATGTGTCATATCACGTGAAATTTGCATGTAGTAACAAAGTCAATTAATATCACAGAAATGCGTGCCATATCAAAGGGAAATACGCAGCATTATAGATTAGCGGAATGTGTGAAATGTCAGATTATGAAGAGTCAGGTTTCATCTTTAACCCCGTGAAACATCAACCAGTGTGAAACATGAAACTACATAACCCAGGATTCTGTTTACTTAGTATTTACTGAGTGTTAACAATTCAAGTGTAAAAATCTGTACTATGGCTGAAGGTTTTGTTTATGTTTGTTTGATCCATTAGAGATCAAAGAGTGCCTATATTTAGTCTCGTCTATGATCTTCATGTAAAATTCCACTTCCTAGTTCCATTCGGTCAGATTATACATGGCAAGCGATATATTTTACATGAAAATAACTAGTGTCTTTGACTTATAAATGTGACCTTTGAAATATAAAAGCTTGTCAGATGAAGATGAAAAGGAAAAAGGGAAGTCAATTTTACCAGAAACACCTTCAATAGGAACGTACAATAAACGTTAGCTCGCTAACTAGCTAGCTTGATGATGGGCTATAAGGTGAGCGTGGCTTGTTTGGGATCGATTTCTGCTAAATCCCTTTGTCCAGATTTTAGTTGAAATGTCAGTTAGTTGAATTTCATTTCTTGTTTAAAGACCTGCCATATTAAAGCAACATCAGCATGGCTGTGATTAGCTACGGCTCTCTGCTTGCAATAAACACAATAATTCACATTGTGCTGATAACCACCAAAGGCAGACAGCCACAGAGAATGAGGAAGAGTACGAGGACCCTGGGTAAGAGTGCCTTGTATACCGAGGTATGGAATAACTTGTCTTTAATGTATCTGTATTGGAGCACTATACATGCAGGAAAAAGAGGCATTATATATAAAGCAAGTAAATTTTTATGCTTGTGTCAAAAAAACACTTCAGATATGATGGTCTAATTTGGTCAAATGTGAAGAAGAATTCCAGGCACGGAGGCCACTCATTTCATCCTGCACAAAATTCAAATGTATATATATATATATATATATATATATATATATATATATATATATATATATATATATATATACATATATATTGAAATGGCATGGAATAATATCACCTACAATTCAAACCAGTCGCATAGCAACAATCCATCCGGTCCACCCGGCACGTGTTTCTCTCACATCACTGGTGCGACAGCGTGACTCAATAGTCTGAAGGCAAAAAGTTCATCCATGAATACCACGGGTAATGTTTCTCAGTGGAAGCATTTCAGAATGTGTTTTTATATGACCTTTGACCATACGATTAATCAACTCCGGAAAGTTCCAAAGTGGTGGAATGTAATAGAAGCCTATAGTCTTTACTCTTAGGTTTGCGCTGTAGGTTTGATGGACAGATTTTGTTGCAGACAAAAATCACACTTCAGACAAAAAGTCTTTAATCGTGACTTTCAATCAGTGGTCTGAGAGCACGTTATAGTGTAATATTCTATTCATAAAGCCTCAATTCATCATTTGGTGTAGAAAAAAAAAGAGAATAGGGTCAGAAAATAAAGAAGATACAGTGGAGTGCAAAAGTCTGAGACAAAAACAATCAAAATCTGGATTGTTTTTCTTTATTTAAAATTAGAAATAAACAAAAAGATTTTTTTTAAACAAAGTTTAATTTCTTAACGGGGGGGCACGGTGGCTTAGTGGTTAGCACGTTTGCCTCACACCTCCAGGGTCGGGGTTCGATTCCCGCCTCCACCTTGTGTGTGTGGAGTTTGCATGTTCTCCCCGTGCCTCGGGGGTTTCCTCCGGGTACTCCGGTTTCCTCCCCCGGTCCAAAGACATGCATGGTAGGTTGATTGGCATCTCTGGAAAATTGTCCGTAGTGTGTGATTGCGTGAATGAGAGTGTGTGTGTGCGCCCTGCAATGGGTTGGCACTCCGTCCAGGGTGTATCCTGCCTTGATGCCCGATGACGCCTGAGATGACCCCGTCACCCGAGGTAGTTCGGATAAGCGGTAGAAAATGAGTGAGAGAGTGAGAGTAATTTCTTGACTATAAAACATTTAAGTTTTCACACTATTTCTAGCTCCACATTTAAAAACAAATTGAAATATTTAAATGACTGTGTTAAGATCAGATTTTCCTCATGTCTAATCTCTTCTATTGAAGCGTGTGATCAGACGACACTGATGGATTTGATTTGAAATGGATCAGCTTTTTTTCAGGTTTTGCACAAACTTGTTAAAACAAAAAAGGGGACAAACTAAATACTAATAATCTCTGAGATGAATTCATGTCAGAATGTCATAGATTCACATTTTAAGTCAGGTTTTTGTTAGTATATAATGTCTTATGAAAATCACACAAACACAATGAAAATTGTGTTAATCAGAAAAAAAAAATACATATTTGAAGCACTGGCACTCTCAGACGTTTGGACCTCACTGATTTCGTCAGTGTCACATAAATTATTAAGTTAATAGTGATCATAATTTTAATAAAGCAAATTTATAGATGATCATATGAGAATAGATACAGTCTCAATAGAAAATCTGACATTAAATCAATGTAGAGTGAATAGAAGAGCCATACTGTATGCTGGGATATGCTCCAGGGTCCCTGTGATCCTGGATAGGATACTGTTATAGAGGATGGATGGATGGATCAATTGATGGACCAATGGATGGATCAATGGATGAATGGATAGATAGTATACTGGTATAGAGAATGGATGATGGATGGATGGATGGATGGATAGGGTACTGGTATACAGGATGGTTGCATGGCTGGATGGACTCTCATAGACGGATGGATGGACAGGACACTGGTATAGACAATGGATGGATGGATGGATAGATGGATGGACAGGATACTGATATAGAGGATGGATGGATAGATGGATGGAAGGATGGATGGTATATTGGTGTAAAGGATTGAAGGATAGATGGAAGGATGGATGGTATGTTGGTATAGAGGATAGATGGATGGATGGAAGTATGGATGGGATACTGGTATAGTGGATGGATGGATAGAATTTTGGTATAGGGGATGGATGGATGGATGGATAGATGGATGGATGGATGAATGCATTCCTCAGTTTTGTTTGAAAAATCATGGGCTTGTTGTTTTCTCTTTTTTTTAGATAAGAACTTGCACTCCAAAAAGAAACAGGTGACATCAGCAGATCATCCTACACCCACCTGAAGACATTTCTCAAGCCTTCCTCTTGACCAGCTAACAGCCAGATCGTGACTCAACCCATCATTCCTCAAGACATGAGCGAGACAAGCATCAGGACTTCTCCTGGCAGTTCAAGCAGCTGAGTCACTGAATTTCTTCAGACGAGGACTAAAGACTCGCATCCATTCACGAAGCACTGAATCTACTCAGAGAGAAAGGAGTGCTTGTGTAGTCTTTATTGTAGGATTTTACCTTAAGGTTATTCTCAGACTATATCCTCACTGTATCAGTGTGAGAATGTTTCTAAGTGTCAAATGCTGTAGATATATTCATCTGATGTGTTTGTCTGAATCCGAGTGTACCCAGTGCCTCATGCACTCATTGCTCTGCTTTCAGACTCGCTTGATTCTATTCTGTTGAACCCTGGTGGTTCATCAGGTCTGTTCATCTTACATCATCATAAACACACACGGGGAACACAACCATATCACAACTCACCATATATTTTTGTTTTTTTATTATTATTATTGTAGTGCTATTATACGCAGTGAGGCGTCTTGCGTCTTGGCGTGGTCCAGTGGCAGGATCCGGCATCTCATTTCTCTAATGTTAGCGATTAGCATTTTGTAGAGATTAGCGTGTGCAATTTTATACTCAGTACCATGTTTTTATTTTACCTCATTTTAAACAGCCTGAAATTGAGTTTTTTTGTTGCAAAAGTAAGAATTCCAGGTTTTTTTAGAATTACTTCAACTCCAAAGTAGAATACCAAACATGAACAAGTAACAATATGCTAACTGATAGCAAGAAGCTCTATTCAAAGCCTTATTAGCCTTTTTTCTTAATCTCGAACTCTGTCTTTCAAGACCTTTGACAAACTCCGTTTCAACGTCATACACACAGTGTCAGGAATGGCTGTGACTATTCCCTGCCTGGACACAAGCCGAACATTCTGGCAGTTTTTGTGTGACTTGTACCATGTGCCATTGTTTTGTGTTCATTTTTGTTTTGTGTTCACGTGTGTGTTAAGCCCCGCCCCTATCCTTAATCCAATTCCTACTTGTGCACACCTGTTCCTTGTGTTTCTGTGTTTCTTTCGTTTGCTGTCTTTGGGCTTTCTGTTTTGTTATCTCAGTTCCTTTGTCTTCCTCAGTGTCTTTCCATGTGTTTGTATTTTTCTTAATAAACCCCCTTTTTAGGTTATCTCTGCATTTGGGTCTAATTCCGCTCTGTAGAGACACCCAGATCCTGACACCCAGAACCTACTGGACATTTTAATAAATTCCCAAAGATACTTTAACCAGTTCACAAATAAACTTCCTGCCCATGTATGACCTGTTTTTACCTATAATAATATTGCAGCGCTAAAAACGGTCTGCGTGCATATCGAAGCTTTAGCCTACGTACTTGTAAAAGCACATTTGCTTTTGCATACAGTATGTGACTAATGCTTTGGTTTCATAATCAATCTTTTTGATAAGTGTTAGGATAAAAGCAGTCGCTTAAAAGCTTCACATGAGATGGAGATGATTCCCGTGGGTGTCTTTAGGCTCCGGCATTTCTCTCGTAACCAACCGTGGGCAGATATTGTGATTTTTGCTGCTGGCAGCGTCAGCGTTTTTAATCCTGCAGCACAAAGCGTGTTTAACCACTGCGCTAACACAGCTTCAAGTACAGATTTTGTGTTGTAAACACCCACATGTCCTTGCTACTTATAGAGCTAAACTTCGCTTTACTGACTACGTTCATGAATTAAATGCAGGATAATGATTACAATGATAATGATGATGATGAAATACCACAAGCAGCCATGTAAGACATACGTTGTTTTCTCCTTCCTAAACTGCTTGTTATGTCCATCTAAATATTTGAGAAGATTTAAACACTGACCCTTGATGGAACATTGTGATAAATATTGAACACACATTTTTCTTCTTTTTTTTTTTATCCTGACAGACGTATACACGCATATTTTAAGGCAATTTTCTTGCCATGCGTCGAGACACCCATGATTGTGGCAGGATTCAAAACAAAGCCAGTCATTCAAAAAGCAATTTGCTGCTATTTAGCTGTCATCAAAAAGCTTTTAAAAAACCATTTCTGAAAAGTCAATCTGCCACCAAAAGTCTGTATCGGTGGAGTCAAAAATAATAATTCGCTCCGTCTAGGAAATAACAAGTGACATTCAGAGAGGTCAAAACAGAGCCGAGGGATCTCTGTGTGATACCTGGAAAACAATCGCTTCTTCCTCTGACAGATTGCTAATGTTAGATTGAGGTAGTTAGACACGGAGGGTGTTGAACTGATACATTCTCTCATTAAAGGCACAGCGGTAGTGGTGCTGCTATTTGGGGATTAAGTAGCTAGTCAGGTAAAGCGATTCGCAAGCACGGAGGAAAAAATAAGCAGACGAATAAATAAATAAATAAATAAATAAATAAATAAATAAAGTATCATGATTAGCTAACAATTTCTCACTGATATCTCCTGAGGGTTTGTGGACCTCAGCATTTGTGGCTGCTGGTTCACCAACAGTTTGCTCCCTGTTGTTTAATTCTGTATCATTAGACCCTGCAAAGTTCTGGTACATTTACTTGGTCCTAATCGGTTCTGATTCTGAATGAAGAAATCCATCTACTGATTATTATTCAGTGGCATCGTAAAAAAGTGTATTTAGCTCTGTTTATGCTTGTTGCTTCGTGATGCTCAGTGTTTTTGCCACCTGACTGTATCTACCAAGCTGTTTTTGTTAAGTGTTGTTCAGACACATCCTGGCTTTAATATGATACGAGTCATGAGCTGTTCAGTATCTGATTGGCTTTCTGTTGCTAAGCAACTGGTCATAACATTCTAACACCACGTCATTTCACACTGTACACGTTTTTAGAACAGAAGACAGAATTTTGCCACATGTACATTAACAATCAATGAAATTCTTTCTTCTGATATCCCAAGTTTAGTACAGCACCCCTAGAGCAGCGAGGGTTAAGGACCTTGCTCAGGGGCCCAACAGTGGCAGCTTGGCAGTGCTGGGACTTGAACCCCCGATCCTCTGACCAACAACCCAGAGCCTTAACCGCTTAAGCCTCCACCACCCCGCGACATATATTTAACACTGCAAAAGCTGCTAATCCTGCTTCAGAGGAGAGTTTCTTACCCCCGGGTTAAATGCCATGCTTCTAAATTACATGTGTGAAATGTTCTCCTACCCAGGGTTAAAAGCAGGGTTTAGAGTGATTATAACCCTGGATTCAGCTCAGTCTGAAAAGACTAGAGTCCATGGTGTATATTGTAAGTGTGTGTTACTCAGTGCTCATAGTTTTA
>NC_083479.1:17455977-17543477 GCF_030014155.1 Tachysurus vachellii
CTACAAGTTTTTGCCATTATGTCATAGCCATATGGTGCACATTATATATAAAAAAATGTACACGATGGTCTCTCGTATGGATTTTAACTGGGCATCTATATCTCTTAATTGTGATCGTTACCAAATTTTTTGCCATTAAGTCATGCCTTGTGTGGTTTACTTTATATACTGTATATATACACAGAATAGAGGGCTGTGTTCCAAATAGCTCTTATTTAGACATTTAATCACCACTTTAGGTGCTACCATTATGCCATCTCCAATCTTTTGCACTTTATATACTTTACAGAGTGATAGGTTGTGTCCCAAATGCATAGTCCAACCCTATTTAGGCCCAGTAGTAGTGCATTTGTATAGACAGTAGAGGGCTGTGTTGCAAATGCTTTTTGGAAAATTGTTGGATAAATTTATGCAAGCAGAAGGTTTTTATACAGTAAGGGTGTGACCGAGGGATCAGATACAAAGGGCATGGGACAAATGAACGTATTGATACAAGAGTTCATTAGCATGAATGTGAAACACTGTGTCCTGTCTGCATCTTTTACAGTATCTGCCTGGTCCATGGCACTGTGGTTTAAAATTAAGCCACAACTATATATATATTTAAGGAAACAGATGAAAATAAATTATTTTTGAAAAGATCATGACGTCTAGACACAAGACATAAGTGTCTTGAGACCCGTTATGTACCTGAGTGATGTAGCTGAGGCTGAGGAACTGTTAGAGCCAGAATTCACAATGCTGGTGTTTCTACCTGCAAGATTCTCTCCAATTGATTTCTGGGGAAATTTTTTTCAAATGCCTTGTTGATGCCAGAGGTCAGAGGAGAATGGCCAGACTGGTTCAAGCTGATAGAAAGGCAACAGTAACTCAAATAACCACTCGTTACAACTGAGGTATGCAGAAGAGCATCTCTGAACACACAACACGTCGAACCTTGAGGCAGATGGGCTACAGCAGCAGAAGACCACACCGGTACTAGTAAGGTGTACCTAATAAAGTGGCCGGTGAGTGTAGATGCATGGTGTCACTGTGTTAGAACTCTAAAACATATCCTACACATTTACAATCTTTTGGTTTATTCCCTCTAAGGAAACCCTTAAAAGTGACTACGCAGAACCTTAAAAGAGAAGATCAGCCTTTCAGAAAATGTATAAAAAGCCACGACAATTAACTGTCCAAAGATGCCTTGAGGAACCTTTTCTTTTTTCTTTCCTAAGATGCATGTAGTGCATTTAGAGCTATTTGCTGAAGCACAAATGGTTCCCTATGGGGCATTTTTATTTTTATATAGTGCACTTATATCAGGAGCAGCAAAGCATTTGGGAGTCAGTCGATTCCTCACAGAGCTCATGAAAGTCTCTCTGTTCTGTATGTAAATGAATAAAAATGATACACAGTGCAGTGTGGATAAACTACACTCTTCTTTTATATATAAACTTGTATTTTCTGGAGCAGGACACATTAAGACAGGTCAACAGTATTGATCAAATTTTTACTTAGATGTCATGAGTGGGAATTAACGCTGCCTTCTGTCGATAGTGAGGACCATCTGTGATCCTCATTTGCGATTATGTTTTCAATATAGGATGGAGGAAAGGAGGTAAAGGAAGGAAAGGGAAGGGGGGTGTATACTTTTGAAACCTTTCAGACTCGCTGTTAATGAGAGACGTTCTTGTAACCTCTAAGAAATCATTTTCATAATTAAAGCATTTAAATCAATAATAACAACACCAAGGATAAGACCGTGTTAACGCCGCCAGAGTCGTAGGAGACGTAATTACGACATGACGTTTCATTAAATGTGCAACTTCCTAGTGGGAAACTCGTAATTACGATCATTCCGCACATGTAGGGAGCAAAAACTAAGCCAAAGAATAAAATTATAGCTTTTTTAAGGTTTTAATGAATATTTCTACAATGTTTTCTCAATTCTCAAGAATTCTCAATTCTTATTAGTCAGAATGCGTTAATTCTTTTTATTTAAATGGTACGGTTTCTATAGTAACAACCTAACGTACACGGGGACATGTATAGATGTTGAGCCACATACAGAGATTAAACTTTAAATGATGACGTGGTTATGTGTTTTTTTTAAGCATTTTTGGAAGGAGTCTCCAGCGTCAGTGCTTTTTAAGCTGTCATAAGTAAAGCTGTAACTTTATACTTTTCGACACAGGAAACTCTTTAGTAACTTACTGGTTACTTAAGAACTTTAAGAGAGAAAAAAAAGGCTGATGAGGGATTGAGCTCCTTCGTCCTGGGCAAATGTCCGACGAATATGTATGTTACACTATGTACCTTGTAAAGCGTCCTTGAGCTTGGGAAAGGTGCTATATAAATTAAACATATTATTATTATTATTATTATTATTATTATTATTATTATTAGTAGTAGTAGTAGTAGTAGTAGTAGTAGTAGTAGTAGTAGCTTATTTCTAATACATTCCCCAACATTTCATATATGACTCTCACTTTTAATTAAAGCAGAATAAATCTTGTGGGACGTATAAATGTAAGGGACCCTCTGAAGCAGGTGGAGTGTGAAATCCATAAGCATTTACATTTACATTTATGGAATTTGGCAGAAGCCCTTATCCAGAGCAGCATACAAATGTCCTTTTGAGTCAGTGGAGTGAACACAGCAGTGGGGTGGTACAGTATGTGAGATGTTAAAAACAAGTCATTTAGCTGCATTTTGGATCATTTGCACAGGACAAATTGCGTTCATACTGTAGGTAGAACTACAGTACCAGCGGTGAGGTGCAGTAGTCTAGTCTCGAAATGAAAAGCGCCTGAGCAGCCTGTGTGGACAAAAATGGCCGAATCCTTATGATGTTGTAGAGAAGAAACCAAAATGTACATGTTCCATTAGCAACATGCGAGGAAAAAGACAGTTGATTGTCATTGGTTACCCCAAGGTTGTGAGCTGTGACTGAATAAGAGATCAGATTGTTGTGTAAGGATTTGGCAAGATTCTGACCTGGGGATGAATCACCTGGGATCACCAGAAGTTCAGTTTTCCTTGGATTTCATAAGCATATAGCAAATTAGTTCATATAGTTTATTGATAGAAAAATCCATTAGCAAAAATACAAAAAAGTAGTCAGAAAGCAGGCACAGTTGAAAGTAACCAAACAGACAATCAGCATGACAACATTTGGCAAACACACACACCTTATCCACAGCATCTTTCATTCACTCATTCATTTTCTACTGCTTATCCGAACTACCTCGGATCACCGGGAGCCTGTGCCTATCTCAGGCGTCATCGGGCATCAAGGCAGCACACACACTCTCTTTCACTCATGCAATCACACACTAGGGACAATTTTCCAGAGATGTCAATCAACCTACCATGCATGTCTTTGGACCGGGGGAGGAAACCGGAGTACCCGGAGGAAACCCCCGAGGCACGGGGAGTACATGCAAACTCCACACACACAAGGCGGAGGCGGGAATCGAACCCCCAACCCTGGAGGTGTGAGGCGAACGTGCTAACCACTAAGCCACCATGCCCCCCTCCTCCACAGCATCTTGCTTTTTTTTATTGCTAAAGTGCCCATTAGTGGCAGCTTGGTGGAAACCTTAACCAATAAGCTACCACATTCCAACCAACACAACCAACACAACCAACATGACCCACATGAGCAACACGACAACAAATCCAAGAGCAAAAAATGAGAAAGAAAAATCTTTACATGGAAACAACAACTACAATGAGAAAAAGTTACAAAACCAGCAGGTGCCCTTCAACCCAGAGACGCATCAATATTCAGAAGAGGGCTCCCTCTGGCAGTTGGGAGGGGGCGTTGCGAGGAAAGTTGTTACACTAAATCAACATCAAGGGATTCCTCAGCAGCATCCCTCAGCAGCGTCCCATTTTTGCCAGTTCCCCCATGGTGGCAGAAGCCCATGCATGACCTGCACAAGGTGTTCTGTAGCAAAGTCAGTTGCTCCTGGTAGACCGTCAGGAGTTCACACTGTTGGGCCACAGAAACATCTCCACTGGATTCAATCTCAGCAAAGTACTCTGTAAGGAACCCTTATGTTCAGAAAAAGGCTCCCTCTGGCAATTAGGAGTAATTATATAAAATTAGCATCAAGTGGCACTATGGTACAGTACGTTCTACGCTGCTTTTAACCCCGGGTCGAGGAACAAGGTTTCTCACATGTAATTTAGGGGCAGTGGTGGCTCATTCGGTTAAGGTTCTGGGTTGGTGATCAGAAGATTGTGTTCAAGCCCCAGCACTGCCAAGCTGCCACTGTTGGACCCTTGAACAAGCCCCTCAGCCCTCACTGACCTGTATCATGCCTGACCCTGTGCTCTGATCCCAATGTCCAATCCTGGGATATGTGAAGAATTAATTTCTGAGTATTTAAGAAGCTATTATTCTGATCATGATTGTTGACATGGCAAATATGCAATTCAGAAGGTTAGTCAGGGTTAGAGCATGTACAGTACAGTGTGAAGCGTCAGATTATGAATATTTAGGATGAAATTGTTAATCCAGGGTAAAATATGAGCAGTGTGAAACGTCAAACTATATAACCCAGGATTCTTTTTCTTAAACTTTACAACCACTCTGGGGAAATATTAATAAAAGTCCCGAAATTAACCTAATTTAAAAGCCCTTTACTGAACCCTAGAGCAGTTTAATTACAATGAGAACTGGATTTATCCCAGACACTGTAAAGAAACATCTAATAAATGGCCAAAATACATTTCCATGAGTATCCATCATAGGTTCTTTTTTGTTTTATTTTTTGCCCAAACCAAACATCAGAGCAGAGAAACAGAAAACTAACAAAAAGAGTTCATTTCACACTGATGAAATTGACTCTGTAAAGAGAACAGCAGATCAAAAATAGAGCTCTCCTGCCTCAAAGTTTTGTATGGAAATATTGTGAAATACACAATGTCTTTTCTCCTTTCATGAAGAGAATGAAACTATTATGTAAAATAAAGAAATTTAATATAAAGAAACTTTATACTTTAAAGACTTAAATATGCCACAAAAGTACACAGCAGGGTAAAAAAAATAAATTCAAACCCACTGTGACATTTATATCAGCTCAATAATCAACTAAAGGTAAACGAAGCAGCCTGTGTGTGATGTGTGTGTGTGTGTGTTTGTGTGGCTCCATCAGAGTGTGAATTGCCACTGTGAGAAATGCAACTGTATTCATTTCCCCTCTCTCTTTTCATGTTTCTCGTTTACCTGAAATAATGAAGCAGAACGGTGCTTTCCTGCACAAAAAGACCCGAGTGTGATGATTAATGTGCTTCACGGTCCACACGCGACGCTCTCCAGCAAGCCGTCACTCCTCTCGGCCTGCGCATCCAACAGCTCTCATCAAAATGCTAATGGGTGTATTGTGTGCTCCTAATTAAAGAAGGTTCACAATACGCCTGTTCTTTCCTTATTACGCATGATGCGTAATATTCGTGTGCAAAAATTAATATTACATGTAAGCACATGATTGCTCCAAGGATAAGTGGGAAGACAAGCAGCGAGGAATGAAGACGTTTGTTGAAGGTAAAACGCATCTTAAAATGAAATTTGAGGTCAAGTTGAAGAAATGAAAGCCTAAAATCTGAAGAGATGATGAATTAAATTTTTTACCTGTGAGTAGAGGAAATAGTAAACTAATGTTTTAATGAATAAACAAAATAGAATCAACAAATCATGTGCTGTTGATATGACATAAATATATAAAATTAATTGATAAATCATTTAAAACATAAAACTAGTTCTAGTCCACTACAGCTGTCTGACAAATTCTCATTTAAGTACTTAGATACTTTTATTCATCAATTACGGTTTGATTTATTCGTTCTTTTCTGATACCTGCAAAACTTACAAGATACACAAACATCACACACACACATATATATATATATATATATATATATATATATATATATATATATATATATATATATATATATTCATTCATTCATTCATTCATTTTCTACCGCTTATCCGAACTATCCCGGGTCACGGGGAGCCTGTGCTTCAGGCGTCATCGGGCATCAAGGCAGGATACACCCTGGATGGAGTGCCAACCCATCGCAGGGCACACACACACTCTTATTCACTCACGCAATCTGCAGCAGGAAGCCCCAACCCTGCAGCACAAAACAGTTTTTCACCTCACGCTACTTTCACTTCCACATGCTAACATGCACTAACACCAGACTGACTTTTTTGTTTTTTTGAAAGTTTACCTCATTCTCACACACTCACTCACTCACTCATTTTCTACCACTTATCCGAACTACCTCGTGTCACGGGGAGCCTGTGCCTATCTCAGGCGTCATCGGGCATCAAGGCAGGCTACACCCTGGACGGAGTGCCAACCCATCGCAGGGCACACACACACACACACTCATTCACTCACACACTCACACACTACGGACAATTTTCCAGAGATGCCAATCAACCTACCATGCATGTCTTTGGACCGGGGGAGGAAACCGGAGTACCCGGAGGAAACCCCCGAGGCACGGGGAGAACATGCAAACTCCACACACAAGGTGGAGGCGGGATTCGAACCCCAACCCTTATCAGATATGTGAGGCGAACGTGCTAACCACTAAGGCCCCCCCCCATATATATATATATATATATATATATATATATATATATATATATATATATATATATATATATATATATATATAAATTGATATCTCTTTCTAAATATTTATTTTTTTATTTATCATCTACTATTATTGTGCTACAGTTTTTATCTTACACTAGTATATTGATTCATTGACGTCACACCTCTTACCTGAGCTGCTGCATAAACTTGAATTTCCCCTATAGAGGATTAGTAAAGGAATATTTATCTGCCTTTCTCTCTGTCTCTCTCTCGCCCTCCCTCTGCTTCTCCCTCTCCCTCTCTGCCTCTCCCTCTGCCTCTTCCTCCCTCTGTTCCTCCATCTCCCTCCTTGCCCTCCCAGCTCTCCCCCTTTGCCTCTCCCTCTTTCTCCCTCCTCAACAGAAAGCTGCATCATGCCACAGGAAGAAGAAAAGTAAGCTCTCTTTTACGTTCCATTATTTGAATGACATTCTGATATTAACTGTTGAGGGCACTTTTAACCTATTACTCAGTTTATAATTTTAAAAAGTCAATTATTAATTTAAAAATATTCTAATGAAATTACTCGAATGTCTTTAATGTCACTATACCATCGTTACTTGCTAATAATGTCCTTTAAAAAAAAGTCTGTTAAGAACAAAACAAGGAACTTTTCAGTAAAAAAAATAAATAAATAAATAAAATAAAATAAAAATTCACACCTTGAAAAAAAATTTTTTTAATTAACTTAGTGGGTTAATTGGGAACGGGTTAACCGGATAAAGGGACGAGTTAACTGGTGAAAGGGCTGAGTTAACTGGTGAAAGGGCTGAGTTAACTGGTTAAATTGGTAGCTTAACTGGTTCATGCAGTAGGTTAACTGGTTGAGGGGTGTGTGATGTTATCTCTCCAGGTTTAAAAGACTTCAGTACTCATGACCACTGAAGATCCCTCACATGCAGCATTTCTAAAACAAAAAGTGCCACACAAATGTTAATTTAACGAATCATTTGATGCTTTCCCAACACAAAGACTCTGCTTGATGTAATTACATCTTGTAAAAATATATTTATTTTGGATTTCATGAGCATATTTCACAGTCCTTTAAAATGTATTAACTTTTAATAAGTTTAAGTTAACATTAAGTTTAAAATTTTAATTTTAAGTTTAATTTTTAAACATTAAGTTTAAAAAACAGTCAGTTTAAAAACAATTAAAAGACATCTTGCTCATGTATTACTGTAGCATGATTCTGAGAGCGAATAGACTTTTAGTTTCCAGGTAACTGCATAAAAAATTGTTTTAAGCACTAATATAGTCTGTATAGCCTATAATCTATACACAATGAAATTCTTGTGTTGCGGTACACTTCCTCTCAGATCTATTACACATTTCATACACTAGATTATTAACATGATATTGCAAGTAAATAGTAGAATAGTGACATGCTTAAGCAATGTAAACATTGTATAGAGTACGAAAGTGAATTGCACATAAAGTACAAGGACAATCAAAGGATAGTAAAAATCTGATCACAAGTGCAACCAGAAGCACTGCAGACTTGGTCATGTGCGATACCTGGGATTTTTAAATGAGCGGAATATATTACTGAATGCACACTTTGGGTAATTAGCTAATATTGGCTGGGATTGATGCTAACCACCTGGACTGGGGCTGAAAGAGCCAAGAGATGGGTCTGCTTTGGGGCACTTGTTGAGGACTGGAGAGGAGAAATGCTTTTGTAGGGTAAACTGGAATTAGCTGTATCTAGCAACAGAGACACAGGCAGCACTAGTCTTGCTTTATAGGCTTAAAAGTGATACAGCGCACAAGTCAAGTCAAGTCAAGAAGCTTTTATTGTCATTTCAAAAATATATAGCTTTTGCAGTACACAGTGAAATGAGACAACGTTTCTCCAGGATCAGGGTGCTACATAAAACAAAGACAGGGTTAAGGACATGTAAGTCTTAGCCACATAAAGTGCAACTGTGCAACCTGGTGCAAACAGTGCAGGACAAGACAAACAAGACAGTGCAGGACAAAAGACAGTACAGACAAAAAGTTACAAGACAATACAAAAAGTACAAAAAATACAATAACAAAAGACAATAAACAGTAAACAGTAAACAGAAACAGCACCGACCGACCAGTGTAAATACTGTATGTGAATACTGAATGTTCAAACAATATTCCATGCAGTAATACTACAATACATCAAGTTAAAGAAACATAAACTTAATAAAATGTAATGTCATTTAAATTGTAAGTATTCGGTATCTGCCGCACACCAATCGCAATTTTTGTCTAAGGTTAAATAGGAAAACAGAATGTTGGCTTCTACAAAGCCAACATAGTAATTGGGGGGCACGGTGGCTTAGTGGTTAGCACGTTCGCCTCACACCTCCAGTGTTGGGGGTTCGATTCCCACCTCTGCCTTGTGTGTGTGTGGAGTTTGCATGTTCTCCCCGTGTCTCGGGGGTTTCCTCCAGTTACTCCAGTTTCCTCCCCCGGTCCAAAGACATGCATGGAAGGTTGATTGGCATCTCTGGAAAATTGTCCGTAGTGTGTGAGTGTGTGAGTGAATGAGTGTGTGTGTGTGTGTGTGTGTGCCCTGCGATGGGTTGGCACTCCGTCCAGGGTGTATCCTGCCTTGATGCCCTATGACGCCTGAGATAGGCACAGGCTCCCCGTGACCCGAGGTAGTTCAGATAAGTGGTAGAAAATGAGTGAGTGAGTGAGTAAGTGAGAATGAGGTAAACTTTCAAAAAAACAAAAAAGTCAGTCTGGTGTTAGTGCATGTTATCATGTGGAAGTGAAAGTAGCGTAAGGTGAAAAACTGTTCTGTGCTGCAGGGGTGGGGCTTCCTGCTGCAGACAGATCGTTGTCCATTGGCTGTAGGCTGCTCACCAAGTCAGAAGTCAAAAAATCATGCTGGGATTTTCTGTGTTATTTTTCCATTTGGGTAAAAATAAAACTTAATTAACTTTGGGTGGGCAAGACCCAAATGTGGGTGGGCTAAGCCACCCTTGACCACTGCTGCTGCTGGCCCAGTTTTCTGAGTATCTGCACATCCCTTGAGTCTTTTTCACCTAATATGATCATTTGTTAATTGTTCACTAAATCTCAAAGAAAAATCTCTGCTTTGCCCTCTATGGCATCTGTACTATTGAAGGTGAATGAAATCTGGCCTCAGTACCTGTATCCATGTTCAAAGCCCTTTTAAATATGAATCGCTCAATTATATAATTTTAATTAAGCTGCCTTTCATCCAGGTTGCTGATCAAGTCATTAGGAGTTCATCTAACCTTCAGAAAATATTGGTGATTCATTCCATCCATACATTCTACACATGCATGTGAAAATATCTGATAATCTGAAACACTTTTTTCACTAAATCGACTTTTCTCCTCGGGGAATTACAGGATGCGTCCTTATTTGCATTCATTTCTATACGTTATAAGGACTTATAGATAAAACGTGAAGCGGAAGTTTAACTGTCGCTCTTATTGGAAGAAAAAAAAAAACCCATAATAGCTGTACATCAGAGTCTCAGGGAGTCACAGTGCAATTTCTCTTATCGTCTGAAGTAGAAAAGCCCTATAGTTCTGCAGCGGTGGAAGAAAATACCTCACTCTCTTATGTGAATCATTCATGTGGAATCAGCAGAGAAATGTTCTGTTCATTCCTCTGGCTTACTGAATCATCAACCTGTCATCTTGGGGACAAATAGTTCTAGCAAGAGCTGATATCATCAGATATTAAAAGGCAATGCAATATTTGTCTATTACAGTTATAGAAGTACCAAAAAAAGTAGGTTTTTAATGCAGTGTGGTTGCCTGGAGGAGTGGAGTGAGGTGTTATTTCTTTTAGTCAAATCAGCAGCTTTGGCAGATGTTAGCATTGCTGCTAAAAAACAAAAACAAACAAGCATCATTTGGTAGATGCTCTTATCCAGGGTGATTTACATTTTTATACAGCTGAACAATTGAGGGTCAAGAGCCTTGATCAGGGGCCCAGCAGTGGCAACTTCCATTAAAAAGAACCGGGTGCTGGTTCAGAGCTAGCGCTGGTGCTGGTTCAAAGTTGGTTCCACTGGTGAACCTTCTAAGAACCGGTTTGCCTTTCCACCGGCTAGAGACCCATCACAGAGCCGAGTCTGACGTCACTGTATACGTGTCACGTGTCCCAGCCACTTTAGCACAGCAGCGGCAAACACAAACACAAAAATGGCGGAAGTTGCTTTACTGTTAATGCTCATGGCTTTGTGAACCTACATTAACACCCAAACGCGGCGAATCCAACGTGTACGTGGAGCTCCGTGTAATCTGTATAAACTGAGATTGTAATCGAGAAAGTACATAACGTTATTTTATCATTAACACAGAAAAAAGTTAGCCTTAGCATGTAGCTGCTAAGTGTGCTGATAATGTATCATATTGCGGTAAAGTAAAAGTGTATTAAACATTAGTATACTTAAGGTACATTATCAAATGTGCTAACAGTAGCCCCGCCCACAGCCCCGCACGCAGCCCCTGACACAAGCGGTTCTTAAGTCTAAACCAGCAACGTTTTGGTGCTACCTAAGAACCACCTTTCCTGGTTCAGAGCCGGTGCTTTGGCGGTCGAAAAAGAAAGAACTGGTTCTAAATTAGGCTCCGAAACAGCACTCAAACTGCCTCGGTGGAAAAGGGGCATTGGTGGACCATGGATTCAAACTCACAACCTTGCCAGCTTGCACTCTACCATGTCCCAAAAATAGACCTCTATAGCATAGACTTTCTTTCCTGAGAGGACTTCTATTAAAAACTGTACTTCATATTACAAAACCTGTTAACTTCAGGGTCCTGAGTGGTAGAACAGGAAACTATTGTTTGCCCTGTCATCAGCAGATTAAGAGTAAGAGAAACACAAACATATCGTGGCAGTATGTGAGCTCATAATTACAGAAAGTAGTGTGTTACACAGCTCTGTGATACAGCATGAGTAGCAGTTTAGCAAAAACACAGTGTAGTTAGCTTCATGTGTCCCTGAGGAAGCATATGCTAGCCTTCACCCTCCCCGCTGTTAGCTGGGGAGAAAACAGTCCCTGTTTGACCCAACTTAGCCACATTATTTCAAATATTATTTGAAAAGCATATTGGCTTATAGAGCCAATGTTAGAGACTGTCTTGTACTGTAGCTCTATTCCGATAAGTAGATTGGAAACATAACACATTTTGATTTGGAGATATTCGTAGCTATTCAGGTAAGTCAAGTCAAGTCAAAAAGTCAAGAAGCTTTTATTGTCATTTTAACAATATATAGCTGACGCAGTAATTAGTGAAATGCTTCGATTCTTCAGGACCAGGGTGCTACATAAAATTACACAGAGCTACATAGAACAACACAGAGCTAGAGACTTAAGTAAGTTAGTCCTAGCCACATAAAGTGCATCTGTGCAACCTGTTACAAACAAAGTTCAAGGCAAAAGACAATACAACAATACAAATCACTACAATACATTACACAACAGACAATACACAAAGACAATACCCAAAAACAGCACCAGAGTACATACTGTATATTCTACAGTGCATGTGCATAAATACTGTTATACGAGGTATTGTAATGAATTGTGCAAAACAGCAATTGACTGAAATGTGCAAGACAGTGACAGAGACAGAGAAAACAACAGCGTGCAAAACATCATGTCAACACTGTTTTTGCTAGTTAGCATGTTAAATTAGTCTGTGACATTAGCCGGTAACTCCTAGAGACTTTTTTTTTTTGCAGAGCGGTAACTTTTTGTGCACAAGTTAGTGACAGTTATCTGCAGTTACAATCTATTCATTTCTATTCTGATAAGATTTTGTTGGTCACATACCTCGCCACAATCTTACCTGGTACAACATATTTTTTTTTTATTTACATTTCTCCTCATTTCTTAGTAAGCATTATCTCTGGGTGCCTGGGTTTAGACTCAGAGTTTGCACTTGGAGTACGAATCATGAATTTGACTTGATAAAGCACTGAGCTTGAAATCTTGCCTTTTATTAAATGTTACACTCAGGAACATACTTGATGATACAGATTTTACACTTTTGCTTTGTTTCTTCATTATTTAAATAAATTACGTCTCAGCGCTCAGCAGTCATCCATGTCGTGGGTTCAAGTGCAACTTTCAAACTGAGCTCGTTGTCTCACAGCCCTAACATTCATTCATTCATTCATTCATTCATTCATTCATTTTCTACCGCTTATCTGAACTACCTCGGGTCACGGGGAGCCTGTGCCTATTTCAGGCGTCATCGGGCATCAAGGCAGGATACACCCTGGACGGAGTGCCAACCCATCGCAGGGCACACACACACTCTCATTCACTCACGCAATCACACACTATGGACAATTTTCCAGAGATGCCAATCAACCTACCATGCATGTCTTTGGACCGGGGGAGGAAACCGGAGTACCCGGAGGAAACCCCCGAGGCACGGGGAGAACATGCAAACTCCACACACACAAGGCGGAGGCGGGAATCGAACCCCCAACCCTGAAGGTGTGAGGCGAACGTGCTAACCACTAAGCCACCGTGCCCACTACAGCCCTAACAGTTACCAGCAATTTTCACCTCATGTTACGATATGTACATGTGTTACTCCTTAAAATCTCATGTCACAACATTTTGATAACACAAAAATAAACAGGATATTAAAAAAGAATTAAACAGACTGGAAAAGAAGGATGATTCATACCAGTGTAAAATGAGCATAAAGCTCCAGAGTGAGTTATTGTCAGTGTGTAAACACAGCTCAGATGAACTGATGTGAATGAGCATCGAGCGCTTCCTCTGTAATCAGCTGCTCAGAACTCATGGCTCAAGGTAGCAATCAACGATCTTGGCAACGCGTTAAATGGAAAGACAGAGATACAAAAAGGCACTAAATGAGTGCTATTGGGGGAGATCAAGCCTTCAGATTCGAGTGCAAAATAAAAGTGATTGGACTCATTAATGCTTTAATAGTGAATCTGCAGTGAAATGAACTGTTTTAGAGCTTAATGCACATCATTATCGAGTGAAAGCGTCTAATTAAGTCATGGAGGTGACAAAAGGATATGAAAGAATCTGTTTTATTTATTGTATGTGGCATCCATATTATTCATGTGTATGGTTATTGAAACAGCAGATAATATCGTATATTGGATTAAAGCGGCTATTAGGTAAAACACCTTTATATTAGCCCTGTTATAGGGGTATGTAGTGTATTTAGAGTGTTAATTCCATATAGTACCATATTTCTATACCACATTGATACTCTATGGGAATATGAGATTCTTCAAGGTCAGATGTTTGAACAATTGCACTTTACCCTTTCAAACTGGCAGAGGAATGTCCATTATCATATTACAATACCAGTATCTGTTACTTTCTATATACTTCTTGTACACTCACTGAGCTTTATTAGGAACACCGTCACACATACATCTAATCAGCCAATCGTATCTACGTAAAATTATGCAGATATGGCCAGCAGATTTGGTTAATATCCACATCAACCATCAGAATGCTTTTACCCGTGGCACGATTGCTGGTGGCAGATGCACTGGGTTGATGAGAGCCGACCACCTGACAGGTACAGTACAGTAACTCCCATAACCACTCTGTACCATTGCGCTGAGGAGAAAATCATCTCAGAAGGCACTTCATGTTGAACTTTCACATAGATAAGCTCTAAGAGAAGAAGATGTCGGGTTCCATTTCAGTCAGACAAGAACAGAAAGCCTGAGGCTGCAACGGGAAGCAAAATTGGACAGCTGAAGACTGGAAAATGGTGTTCTATTCAAATTCTAATTTGATTTGTCACATACATAATCATACACAGTACAACACGGAGTGAAATGTTTTTTACAACTGGGCTTAATATAAAAATATCCAATAGTAGAGAATATGAGAACGAAATAAATTTAAAATAAAGTAAAGAATAAAATATAGGAATAAAAATAAGGCACAAGTGGATACAACATTCATTCATTCATTTTCTACCGCTTACTGTATTCGAACTACCTCGGGTCACGGGGAGCCTGTGCCTATCTCAGGCGTCAAGGCAGGGCATCAAGGCAGGATACACCCTGGACGGAGTGCCAACCCATTGCAGGGCACACACACACACACACTCTCATTCACTCACACAATCACACACTACGGACAATTTTCCAGAGATGCCAATCAACCTACCATGCATGTCTTTGGACCGGGGGAGGAAACCAGAGTACCCGGAGGAAACCCCCGAGGCACGGGGAGAACATGCAAACTCCACACACACAGGGAATCGAACCCCCAACCCTGGAGGTGTGAGGCAAACATGCTAACCACTAAGCCACCGTGCCCCCCTATATGTAATTTTTTTATGTAAATACATAAAATATAATCAGAAACAGAGGTAGTATCATCAGTACAGGGGTAGTGTTGAGTGGCAGTCTTGAAAAGTTCATTGAGGGCCCAGGCTCTAGGTGTTCACCAGCTTGACGGCCCGAATGGACTGCGGGAAGAAAAAGCTCCTCATTCTCTGTGTTTGCCTTCAAGGTCTCAAAGTCTTCCCAGAATGCACCAGAGAAAAAAGTCCATTGTTGGGATGGCTGAGATCTTTCACTATCTTTGATCACTGGCTTTGGTTCAGTACTGCTTACTATAGATGGACTCCAGGTCAGGGAACTCAATGCTCACGCACCTCACTCTGAAGATTAATTCTGGTCTGATAAATCTGGTTTCTGGATGTTAGGGTAAGAATTTGATGCCAAAAGTATGAATACAAGGTCCCAACCTGCCTTGTGTCAAGAGTACAGGTTGGTGGAGGTGGTAAAATGGTGTGGAGAATGTTTTCTTGATAAACTTTGGGCCTGTTAATACCAACTCGTCATCTGATAATTAGTTCTCATCTCATGTGATTAATCAAGAGTAGTTTCAGACTTCATTAAGGTGTGAATTGTGGGCAGCTTTTAGGATAGCATGATCCCCTCACTACAGAGACTGGGCCGCAGGGCAGTATTCCAACATGATAACGACCCCAAACACACCTCCAAAACGACCACTGCCTTGCTAAAGAAGCTGAGGGTAAAGGTGATGGACTGGCCAAGCATGTCTCCAGACCTAAACCCTATTGAGCGTCTGTGGGGCATCCTCAAACGGAAGGTGGAGGAGCGTGAGGTCTCTAACATCCACCAGCTCCATGATGTTGTCATGGAGGAGTTGAAGATTACTCCAATGGCAACCTGTGTTGCTCTGGTGATCTCCATGCTCAAGAGGATTAAGGCAGTGCTGGAAAACAATGGTGGCCACACAAAATATTGACACTTTGGCACATTTTCACATGCACACCTTTGTGGCCAGCGGTTTAGTGGTTTATTAATTGCTGTGTGTTGAGTTATTTTGGGTGGAACAGCAAATTTACACTGTTATACAAGCTGTACACTCACTACATCACATTGTAGCACAGTGTCATTTCTTCACATGAAGAGATATAATAAAATATTTACAAAAATGTGAAGGGGTCTAACGTCTGTGAGATATGGGTTCATATCTCATTATAGGAATAATGAGATTATGGGAATAATGAGTTCACAACCAGGAAAGAGGACGCAACATTAAATGAGATTTTTGTCCTTCTTGGTTTGTTTGATTATGTGAGTCAGTAAGTAAACACTGTCTGATTTGGACTCAGGAAGTAAACACTCCCTTACAAAGGCGTGCGGCTAAACATTTTCATTCAGACCCTGAGCACAATGCATGTTTAAACTTTGCTTAAATTATGACTTTTTTCCCCATTATTGCTGTCACTCCTGGCAACATACTGTAGAGAGCACAGAGAGAAAAAGAACATGTTGCAATTAGAAAAGTAAAGTGCTGTCAAGTTTTGCATCAATCCCCCGCGGAGAGTCAGAGCCGTCATTTGCGCAGAGAGCGAATTTCATTAAGCCTGAGCAATAATTAAGCCTCAAACCCTTCTGATGTTTGCTTGAAACTAGCAGATATTTCCCAACACTTAAGGAAATTGGAATGCTGGCGAATGAAATCAAACATCAGAGGGGCTTCAATGGCTTTTTTTTTTTAATCTCGACTAGCAGAGGGAAATAGTGATGGAAAAAAAAGCACTGTATTGGTGGAACATTCCGGCATGTTGAAATTACAGCCGAGGCACTTTAATTGTTCAACGGTACAATACATGCTCAAAAAATGTCTCCATTTCAAACGGTCGTCTTTTTAGAGTTCAGCTGCAGAATTTCAGTCCTTAGTTTGATTTCACAGTGTTTATATCGCCGTTATTCACGCTTATAATGAGACTGTATGTATTACCCACAATGCATAAGTAGTTGTTCATGTTTATTGGATAACCAGTAAGACATCACTTTGGAAGTGTGTGAGATTACGGCGAGTTTATGTATGTTTGTTTTTCCTTTCGAAAAGGACAGGACAACATGAACCAGAGAGAGAGAGAGAGAGAGACAGAGGGACACAGAGACGGAGAGAGCGTGAGAGAGACACACAGAGGGACACACAGTCAGAAAGAGAGAGTGAGAGAGAGAGAGACAAACAGAGGGACACAGAGACGGAGAGAGGGAGAGAGAGAAAAAGACAGAGAGAGAGAGAGAGAGAGAGAGAGAGAGAGAGAGAGAGAGAGAGAGACAAACAGAGGGACACAGGGACTGGAAGCGCGAGAGAGAGAGAGAGAGAGAGAGAGACAGAGGGACACAGAGACTGGGAGAGAGAAAGAGAGAGAGAGAGAGAGCAACAGAGGGACACAATGACTGGGAGAGCGAGAAAGATAAAGAGAGAGAGAGACAAACAGAGGGACACAGGGACTGGGAGAGCGAGAGAGAGAGAGAGAGAGAGAGAGAGAGAGAGAGAGAGAGACAAACAGAGGGACACAGAGACTGGGAGAGAGAAAGAGAGAGAGAGAGAGAGAAACAGAGGGACACAGACTGAGAGAGCGAGAGAGAGAAAAAGACAGAGAGAGAGAGAGAGACAGACAGAGAGACACAGACAGAGACATAGAGAATGAGAGACAGAGACAGACACACACACTCGTGTAAGAACATACTGATGAACGTGAGCGAGGCAAAAGCCCTGAGATATTGAAGCATTGTTTGATTTCTTACATTTTTTTAAATAATGCCTCGCGTGTCCTTCTTCCCTTCCATCTTCATGCTGATAAACAACAGCAAAGACTGAACCATGTGTGATTTACAGAACTACAAATCATATTTCCAACATCAATGCATTATTTATTTTTTGACATAAAAAACATCGATACGATAAACATGCAAAATAAAAAAATTGGTGTAATTTTTTAGAAATCACCAAAGACGCTTACGTCCTCTTTCCAGCTTAATGAGAAACTTTGTTGGATTGAATGTGCGATTTTTCCCAGATGATAATTCTGGGATTGTCAACTCCGGCCCTCTGCGAGCGAATCTAAATCAGGCTCCAAGGAGACTTTCACTGTGGCAGTTTAGTCTGAAACAGATCACGGTTCACGTGAAAAATCCATAACACGAAATCTGTCATGTGGACCAGGAAGTGCAGCATGGTACCCAACCCGAGACTTCCTGTAGGGGGATGGTATGAGTTCAGGTTGTTCTGGAACTGTGCTGATTCCTGTCAATGTTGAACCTGACTCGGGAAGTAAAGTAACCTGCGAGTGTTTTAGGTGATGACGACGTCATTAGGTTCTACAACACGTGTAGCATGATTGACAGGAGAACGCTGTGGGATGCTTACTGTGCGAACAATCACACTTAGATTCAGACCTCAGTAAAGACTGAAGGTTTTGAATTATTTGAATAGAATTGTACAGAGATTAGAATTTAGAAGCATGTACAGTATGGTGTGAGAATGTAGAGTTAGCTTCATATATCTCGTATGAAATCTTTTGAAGCTAATAAATAGCGTTTAGCCGTTTTTTTCTTTGCCGTCTCTGCTGCTTCCTCTCAAAGTTTTATAAAAATCAAGGCAAGCGTGTGGATCTGTTGCTTAACTGCGTCACACACACGTCTGCGTTCATCTCCAATGTTGCGGAAATCACAACTGCGAGGGCACACACACATTCACACACTTACGCACACACGCGCTCACACCTCGATTCATTCTCAAGATGGATCAGCTGTGTTCAAGGAAACACAAAAGAAAAAGAAAAGAAAAAAACATTTTTTAAGATTAAGTGGAGAAACGCAGCACAAATTTCACACACTCACAAAAATGATTCCGTTTGCAGGGAGAAATAAAATGCCTCGAGCAGCGACCCGAGCAAGACGTCCTCCTAATTGCTAGTTTCAGAGCCGTGTGTATGTGAGATTCCCAAATCTGTTTGTTTTTTGAAAAATACTCCCACTTACACCTGTTTTCCATGCAGTGTGTTACACAGATGGCTGGGCTGCAGTAACTGGGGCAGAAAAATCACCCTAAGCAATGTGTTTAACTACAGCATCTCTAAATACCACCCTCGCCTCACCTCACCTCGCCTCACCTCGCCTCATCTCTCCTTGACTCGCACATCTCTCCACACAAACTTCCTGTTTCTGTGAGTTTACACAATTAGAGTGTCTGCTGCCGATGACAATGTTCTCATGCTCTCCACTTCACTTTCACAATATTCAATCATCATCATCATCATTATCAAAAAATGATCATCATCATTATTAAACATTATCAGTTTCATCATCAATAATCAATCATAATCATTATCATTAAACATCATCAATAATCAATCATAAGCAATCATCATCATCATCATCATTATTATTATCAAACATCATCATCAATAATCAATCATCATGAAACATCATCAATAATCAATCATCAATAATTAGAAATCATTATCAATCAGTCATAAGCAAGCATCATCATCACCATCATCATCATCATCATCATTAAACATCATCATCAATAATCGATCATCATTAAACATCATCAATAATCAATCATCATCATCAGCATCATCATCTTTATCATTAAACATCATCCTCAATAATCAATCATCATCATCATCATCATCATCATCTTTATCATCAATAATCAATCATCAAATCAATCATCATCATCATTATTAAACATCATCATCAATAATCAATCATCATTAAACATCATTAATAATCAATCATCATCATCATCATCAGCATCATCATCTTTATCATTAAACATCATCAATAATCAATCAATCATCATCATCATTAAACGTAATCATCAATCATCAATAATTAGAAATCATCATCATCTTTATCATTAAACATCATCAATAATCAATCATTTTCATCGTCATTAAACATCATCATTAAACATCATCATCATCATTAAACATCATCAATAATTGGAAATCGTCATCATCATCATTATCATTATCATTATCATTATCATTATCAATATATTTGTATATTTGTAATATAATTTTATTTGTAAATATATTTGTAATATAATTTTGCCATTTAAAAGGGAGTAAACTGGTCAGGTGGGTGTGAAAACTTAACTATTAGGCCACGCCCATTCGAACCGTTCTCACTTAGTTCGGTCAGTGAGCTGAGCTCAGGTCACATTCCTGCTTGTTTTATTCATTCAGTTTTAATAAAGCACTCGGATCACACAAACAGTTTTAACATTGTTCATTATAAATGTACTTTTCACACACACACACACACACACACACACACAGTAGGTCTAAATGAAATAGCTGTAATACCCTGAGCTTATCTTCAGCCATGTTCCTTATGGGAGTCGTTGTAAATGTCTTGACTCCAGCTACAGCACTAAATTACAATTCCATATTAACATGGAGATGAGCTAATGAAAGAAATTACTCGAGTTTTATTACTCACGGACGTTTAGGAGCGGACAGAGATTAACTTTACAGTGTCAGAGGAGCGCCACAGAGGATAACGCAAAGTCAGGTCAAAAAAGTCCAAGTCCACAAGCAGGAAGAATTATATCATAAACTCAATGTTATGTCCTTGTTTTCTTTCTTAGATACTGGACTATAGCATACTTCCAACCGGGACGTCCTCATTTTAGCAAGGTATCTAGCTCGGCTAGCTAGCTAACGTTTAAAAGATATTGCTAATATCAAGCCTAGTTAAGCTTACAGATACAAAGAATTATATTCAGTTGCTGAATAGCTTTGATAAAGCTGCTAATATTTTTGTAGTGTATAAAATGTAATTATTTCTTCATGGCAAGCAGGTGGGCCGCCTCTGCCTTGTGTGTGTGGAGTTTGCATGTTCTGCCCGTGCCTCGGGGGTTTCCTCCGGGTACTCCGGTTTCCTCCCCAAGTCCAAAGACATGCATGGTAGGTTGATTGGCATCTCTGGAAAATTGTCCGTAGTGTGTGATTGCGTGAGTGAATGAGAGTGTGTGTGCCCTGCGATGGGTTGGCACTCCGTCCAGGGTGTATCCTGCCTTGATGCCCGATGACGCCTGAGATAGGCACAGGCTCCCCGTGACCCGAGGTGGTTCGGATAAGCGGTAGAAAATGATAGAGAGAGAGAGAGAGAGAGAGTTTACGACTGCATCGTCAAAAGATTTCTCAAGCACTGTAGCCGCTATCGATACTGACACACGCAGTCACCTCCCAGATTACACAGCTGCATCAGCAAGAGCCTAACAAGCCTGTAATGTGTCATTATACATGCTACTGTTCTAATCTATTCCATCATCAACTGTCAACACACTACTTAGTACTGCCTCAGAGCTTTTGTGAGACGTGACAGAATGCCTCGCTAGCCAAAAACAATTCTGTTTATTACTGCGAGTGTTGTGGGGAAAAGAAAGGAACCCATGTGCATTCATGGGAATGATATAGAGAGAGAGAGAGAGAGAGAGAGAGAGAGAGAGAGAGAGAGAGAGAGATTTTGACTGGGTGGAAAATTGAAAACATGTGATGACTAGATGGACAGTAATACCCAAGTCAAAGGACACGTCTCAATCAGCTCTCTAGCTCCCTTGGTCATGAATCTCAGTATATCACGTACACAGGTCATGGCACTGGTAAGGACTTTGGCTCACTACATGCTGGGATACTGATTAGGCAATTTCTGGTGACAATGATGACTAATTTCCTCACCAGTCACTGGAAAAATCCAAATATATAAAATATTTCAGCATAATAAATCACATAAATCTGTTCAAGGGTTTCTGCCTTGATACCTCAAGCAGGATCTTAAGCTAGTAAGGGGATTATTTTTTTTAATCATTAAACACTTAAAAGTTGTTCAACTTAAACAAACTGTGTATATAGAATGTTAAATAAAGTTAAAAATAACACTAACGCACTGTACGTAATCCTCTACGATCGTCTAATCGTTTGGTTATTCTGCCATTTTACTTGAGCTGAGACGCAGTAAAGGAATAAAGCAACGATCATGTGGATGTGGATCGTGGTGTTTCAGTGAAACGAAGGGATTTTGTGAGAGAGAAAGAGAGAGAGAGAGAGAGAGAGAGAGAGAGAGAGAGAGAGAGAGAGATCTTAAAACGACTGACTGACTAACAAAAACTAACAAGAGCTGATTGAGACAAAGCCATAACTAGTGTACTTAAACAAAGAAAATGCTCAGAGCTGCAGAGAATAATGTCAAAAATGTCCTCGTAATTGGAGGAACGTTACAAATACCCTGAAATAATGAGACGGAAACAAGAATCGAATATGCAACGAGTATGATCGGACTCTTGGAATTTACATTCACATTAATATTTATGGTGTTTGGGAGAAGCTCTTATCCAGAGCAACTTACCCAAGTGATATGAAGTGACTGTCAGTCTCTATCAGTGAATACATCCGGATACTGGTTCACTAGCACACTAAGAAAAGCATCAGTCTGAAAACTCTGCTGGAGGAAATCAGTAAAGATACAGAAAAGTCTGAATCCTTGCTTTCCTGTTGAGAATTAATTCAAGAAAGAGCAACTCAATGCACACTGTAATGTCAAGCATGGAGTATGAACTGAGGTTATAGCGTCTTTGTTCCTGGATATCTTGTGGTGAAAATACTCTTTAACATGGATTGTGCTTCTTATAACCATATAAATCAGAGATCTTTAATCTTACCTACAGGATGAAGAGCCGGTATGGCTGCAGGCTTTCATTCCAGCCAAATTGTAGGCACACCTGATTGATGATGGATGCCGAAGGTGAGCTGATTAGACAAGTGAAATCAGGTGTGGCCCCTGCTCAAGATGGAATGGAAGCCTGCAGCCACATGGAGTTTTGTGGAAAAGATTAAAGACCTCTTGCGTAAATTAATCTTCCGGTCCAAGAAATTTGGATCGAATTTAACGATCAATGACATCATTGATCATACTGCTTAATGTGCATCAAGTATAGATTTACGTACGTAATACAACACCAGTGTGGTCATGACGTTAAGTCTGATGGTAGATGTATTCTCAAGTTTGGTTGCCACTTTTTCACTAGCAATGCATTTATAGTATAGTGATGAATATATAAACCCCACCCACGCAGGCCGAGCAAGAGGAGATATTTTATCACAGCACAGGGCCTTTGGTATAAGAAGCTTTCCAAATAAAATTCCAAGAAACACCATTGGGAGCAAGGGGGCACGGTGGCTTAGTGGTTAGCACGTTCGCCTCACACCTCCAGGGTTGGGGGTTCGATTCCCGCCTCCGCCTTGTGTGTGTGGAGTTTGCATGTTCTCCCCGAGCCTCGGGGGTTTCCTCCGGGTACTCCGGTTTCCTCCCCCGGTCCAAATACATGCATGGTAGGTTGATTGGCATCTCTGGAAAATTGTCCGTAGCGTGTGATTGCGTGAGTGAATGAGAGTGTGTGTGTGCCCTGCGATGGGTTGGCACTCCGTCCAGGGTGTATCCTGCCTTGATGCCCGATGACGCCTGAGATAGGCACAGGCTCCCTGTGACCCGAGGTAGTTCGGATAAGCGGTAGAAAATGAGTGAGAGAGTGAGACCATTGGGAGCATTATAAAGAAGTTTAAAACTTAAGGATACCTTAACCTGCAAACCTGGAAGAAAACCCAAAATTTCAACTAACCAAGTTAGTCAGGACAACTAAGAAAAACCCCTGTGTGACTGAAAGACACCCACAGGATGACCTGATGAAGGCTGTTACAAGTGCTTCAGTGGCATCTATAAGACATGCACTGAATAAACAAGGACTTCAAGACGCACTCTGCTCTTGACCACAAGGAACAACAAAAGTCGACTAGAATCTCAACTCAACTCGAGTGCCAGGAAGAATTTGGATAAGACTACTAATGATTGAGTTTTGGGAGACATTTCTAGGGACTGATGAAACCAAACTGGAACTGTTTTGACATATGGACCAACGGTATGACCAGAAGAATGCCATACCCTAATACCCAATGGTGAGGCATGTAAGATAAGATAAGATAAGATAAGATAAGATAAGATAAGATAAGATAAGATAAGATAAGATATACCTTTATTCGTCCCACAATGGGGAAATTTCTCTGTTACAGCAGCAAAGAAAAAGAAATGCAAATAAATAAAAGAATAAAGACATAATATAGTATGCAGTATAGACACAACACAATGTATAAATACAAAGAAGAAAAAAGAGACCACGAGTAAGTAGTTACGCTAACAGACATATTGCACACAAGTAATAATGCACGGTTTTAAAATTTCTGTGATTGCACGTGTTGTTTAAAATACTTTGTTATTGTTATTATTGCAGTTAAACAGTAATACCAGTGTGTATTATGGTGACTGGTTCACTGGGAGCAGCTTTGATTGTAAAGTCTAATAGCAGCAGGGAGAAAAGTCCGTCTGTATCGCTCCTTCAGACACTTAGGATGTAACAGTCTATCACTGAAGGAGCTGCTCAGAGCTGAAACCGTTTCATACAGGGGGGAGAGTCGTTCTCCAGCAATGATGATAGTTTTGCTACCATCCTCCTTTCTCCCACCTCATGTACTGTACAGTGTCCAGAGGAATCCCCAGGACTGAGCTGGCCTTCCTGATCAGCTTGTCCAGTCTCATCCTTTCTGCATTAGAGATGCACCAGCATACCACACCCTAGAATATGGCTGAGGCCACCACAGAGTCAAAAAAGGTCTTCAGTAGCTCTCCCTGCAATCCAAAAGACCTCAGCAGAAGGAGTCTGCTCTGTCCTTTCTTATAGGTTGCCTCAGTATTGTCTGTCCAGTCCAGTTTGCTGTTCAGATGTAGGTGGGTCATTGATGATGTGAGGCTGTTTTTCTTTGGCAGAAACTGCCAGTCTTGATCGTGTACCTGGCATCATGGATCATGGATTCCTAGAAATACCCAGCCATTTTAAAGAGAAACGTGATGCCTTCTGTTGACAAATTAAACCTTGGTGATCAACAGACTTTCAAGCAAGACAATGATCCCAAGCACACCTCTGAGTCAACCAAAGGAACATCCTGGAATGGCCTTTACAGTCACCAGGTTTAAATCCGATTGAAAATCTTTAGTGGGATTTAAAGAAGGAAGTTGCAGCACGGAAGCCATGAAACACCACTAGATGAGCTGGAGGCTTTTGCACCTGAAGAATGTGCAAAGATTCCGATCGAGAGGTGTAAGAAGCTTGTCAGCATTTACCGAAAACCTTTGTTAGAAGTTATAAACGCTAAAGGCTGCTCAACAGTACTGAAGCTGGTGGTGTTAAAAGAGTTACATTTTTCATTTGAACTTCATAGTTAAGTCAACATTTGTTCATCATTATCATTCATCAATATCAATATAATGTCTTTGGACATGAAGGGGTTAAATATTTCTGACTGCAACTGTATAAATGAATGAAACTGCTGTCATCTGTTTCATGTTCTTTCCGTCAAAGAAGCATGTGAACACGACGTATTCGTAATTACGACTTCCGTAGTAGGAAGTAGGATCGTTCTGAAGGCAGCATCAGTCACAAAAATTCATTTCCACCATCCAACATCTTCCATCACCATAGAGTCAGTCTTCTTTTGTGCCTGAATCTGAAACATGAAGGCATTTAATGTATATCTCAATCTCTGCCACACCACGATGTTACCCAGAGATAATTGTTTTTATTTATTTTTATACTATAAATACGTCTACGTAGATACAATATACTGTAATTAATAGCAATAATAAATCCGTTCCTTACGAGATATCTCAATTAGACATGGTAATGTATCCAGTGTAAATGGTTATTTCCTGTCAGTTTATTAGCTTAATTCCGAAAAGATCAGCTACAGTTTATTGTTTGTTTATTTGTCATTCCTTAATGTAGGCTTAAAATGAGCATCATTTTAAGGTTCATCATTACTGTTACTCTAAATAACACAACTAATGAAATAATTTGGGGGGGGGGGGGGGGGGGCACAGTGGCTTAGTGGTTAGCACGTTCACCTCACACCTCCAGGGTTGTGTGGAGTTTGCATGTTCTCCCCGTGCCTCGGGGGTTTCCTCCGGGTACTCCGGTTTTCTCCCCCGGTCCAAAGACATGCATGGTAGGTTGATTGGCATCTCTGGAAAATTGTCCGTAGTGTGTGATTACGTGAGTGAATGAGAGAGTGTGTGTGCCCTGTGATGGGTTGGCACTCCGTCCAGGGTGTATCCTGCCTTGATGCCCGATGACGCCTGAGATAGGCACAGGCTCCCCGTGACCCGAGGTAGTTCGGATAAGCGGTAGAAAATGAGTGAGTGAGTGAGTGAGTGAAATAATCTGAGTGACTTTTGGCACAAAATAATACATTTGACCAAGATTGGTTCATTTAAAACTGAGAGGTAATTCTTCTGTTTACCTGCTTATTAAAAATGCTTAAAGACCTCTTTGATCTTCAGTATATTTACATGCTTAAATATAAGCATGCTTATGCTTCATCATTTTACAAAAGTGCTAAAAGATTAATCCTGGTTTGCTCCTGTTTCCTGTTTCATCGCATTTTAGATTTGTGATGTATACGATACCATCTGATCTGCTTTTCATAGCCACAAGCTGTTCTGCGATCTAGATAAAACCTTGACTAAACAATCTGGACTTTGATAACAAGATACACTTGTTCTAAGCACAAGACAGGATAGCGATCAAAAAGATCTAGAGACAAAAAAAAACGGAAAGAG
This sequence comes from Tachysurus vachellii, assembly GCF_030014155.1. Taxonomy (NCBI): domain Eukaryota; kingdom Metazoa; phylum Chordata; class Actinopteri; order Siluriformes; family Bagridae; genus Tachysurus; species Tachysurus vachellii. Next base: position 17,482,629 of record NC_083479.1, read on the forward strand.
ACAAATAAAATCACATGCTCAGCACAATGGAGGTCGAATTTATTACGAACAGGTAGATCACTGGATGTCAAAGTGCATTTTCTCCTCCACAAATCATCTCCCGATTCATCCCACCATTTTACGACAGCACAAACAATTCAGCAACTTTCTTTTTTTTTTTTGCTTAACTCCACATTGCTTTATATGTAGATATGGTTTTAGTCAGCACAGAGTGTGTATGCTGTGATGTGATGTGTTGTGATGTGCTTTTTATTTTCCAATAACGTAACATTTAACACTCGGGTCCATACTGGTTAATGTGTAAGTACACGTTCGGAAATTGTATGCCATGATGCAGCCTTTAGTCACGTGCGTTGGGAATCTGTAAAATGAAAATAAATAGATGATGCATTTACATATTACATGAAAATAAATTAAAATAAATGAATGAATATACAGCATGTTCATTTAACTTAGTCATGAAATGAGCTGTGCATAGGTGAATAAAATGCAGGAAACTACAGAAACAATGTGTAGTCTATGTATGTATGTATGTATGTATGTATGTATGTATGTATGTGTGTATGTATGTATGTATGTGTGTACTGTATGTACGTGTTAGTATATGTGTGTATGTGTGAATGTGTGTATGTATGTATGTATGTGTGTATGTACGTGTGTGTATATGTGTGTATGTATGTATGTATGTATGTGTGTATATGTGTGTATGTGTGTATGTATGTATGTATGTACGTGTGTGTATATGTGTGTATGTGTGTATGTATGTATGTATGTATGTGTGTATGTACATGTGTGTATATGTGTATGTGTGTATGTATGTATGTATGTATGTATGTATGTATGTATGTATGTATGTATGTATGTGTGTATGTACGTGTGTGTATATGTATGTATGTATGTATGTATGTGTGTATGTATGTATGTATGTATGTGTGTACTGTATGTACGTGTTAGTATATGTATGTATGTATGTATGTATGTATGTATGTATGTATGTATGTATGTATGTATGTGTGTATGTACGTGTGTGTATATGTGTGTATGTATGTATGTATGTATGTATGTATGTATGTATGTATGTATGTGTGTATATGTGTGTATGTGTATGTATGTATGTATGTACGTGTGTGTATATGTGTGTATGTGTGTATGTATGTATGTATGTATGTGTGTATGTACATGTGTGTATATGTGTATGTGTGTATGTATGTATGTATGTATGTATGTATGTATGTATGTATGTATGTATGTGTGTATGTACGTGTGTGTATATGTGTGTATGTGTGTATGTATGTGTGTATGTACGTGTGTGTATGTACAGGTATGTGTGTATATGTGTGTATGTGTGTATGTATGTGTGTATGTACGTGTGTATGTACATGTGTGTATATGTGTATGTGTGTATGTATGTATGTATGTATGTATGTATGTATGTATGTGTGTATGTACGTGTGTGTATATGTATGTATGTATGTATGTATGTATGTATGTATGTGTGTATGTATGTATGTATGTATGTATGTGTGTACTGTATGTACGTGTTAGTATATGTATGTATGTATGTATGTATGTATGTATGTGTGTATGTACGTGTGTGTATATGTGTGTATGTATGTATGTATGTATGTATGTATGTATGTATGTATGTATGTATGTGTGTATATGTGTGTATGTGTGTATGTATGTATGTATGTACGTGTGTGTATATGTGTGTATGTGTGTATGTATGTATGTATGTATGTGTGTATATGTGTATGTGTGTATGTATGTATGTATGTATGTATGTGTGTATGTACGTGTGTGTATATGTGTGTATGTGTGTATGTATGTGTGTATGTACGTGTGTGTATGTACAGGTATGTGTGTATATGTGTGTATGTGTGTATGTATGTGTGTGTATGTGTGTATGTGTGTATGTATGTGTGTATATGTGTGTATGTATGTGTGTATGTACGTGTGTGTATGTGTGTATGTATGTATGTACGTGTGTACAGTATGTACGTGTGTGTATGTACGTGTGTGTATGTGTGTGTATGTGTGTATGTATGTATGTATGTGTGTACTGTATGTACGTGTGTATGTGTGTATGTATGTATGTACGTGTGTATGTACGTGTGTGTATGTGTGTATGTGTGTATGTATGTATGTGTGTATGTACATTTGTGTATATGTGTATGTGTGTATGTATGTATGTATGTATGTATGTGTGTATGTACGTGTGTGTATATGTATGTACAAATGCAAATATAGTAAGACAGTTTTAATGAAAATATCACCACACAGGGTATTGTAGCTAAAGACAGAATACACAAACCAGGAAACAGACAGACAGAGTTTAAAAAAAAAGGCCAATAAAAGTTTGGCAAAGACAGAATACACAGTGCTTAGTGTTTACTGCACCAAGGTTGTGTAAACGCATGTCTCTTGTCAGCAGAGAGTGTGTGGGTGTGTATAACGTTGGAGTTGACCTGACCTTTACTTTTAAGATACTTTGTTTGTATGAGGTTAGCTATAATTAATATTTTCTTTTTAAGGACCTGTGATCGAACTAACTATTTGTGTTTATTTAACTCCCATCACTGACAGCTCCTTGGTTTAACATTCTCATTAGTGTAGTTACTTTTGTAACACTTTCAAAGTTGGACTCCTTTTTAATGTAGCTCACATGTGTAGCAAGAACTTTCTGTAGATAACGTTTTCACCCAGAAGCCTGTTTTGTTGTGTTCATGTTCAGCAGTCTTGCTGAATGTCTTTATCATGTCTCACTTCATTGTGGTGCTTAATATGAAGCTCACATAAAATTAGACACTCAGGACTAAGAATTTGTAGCTTAGAAGTATTTCTGTTTTTCCCTCAGCCTAATAAAGGTGATATACTGTATATTTATAGAAAAGATCCAAAAAATAAAAAAAAAAGGTTAATATTTTTCACACAAATATTTCTGTCTTCAAAGTAAATGTTGATATCAAACCCATTTTTTATACTGATTGAAAATGTCCCATAAGTCCCATAAGACCACTATATACAGGATGTTAGAGTCCAAATATTTAAATATCTGAATTGCATACAATTACTACTGTCATTGTTATGGTCTAAAGGATCCATAGATGTGAGATATTTACTAGTCTTTGCCAGATTTCCTCTGCAGCTGACCCTTGTCTGACCGGCTGTGTTTGCTCAATGGATTTCCCGCATGATCCTGTTTACTCGTGCTGAAGGTTGGCGGATTGTTCTTGACTACACCGAGTGGATTTGTACTTTTGAATTGTTTGCTATTAAATGCCACGTTTGCGTTTGTACCCCTAAGTCGGAACTTTAGAGCGGCTCTCGGAGCGGCAGGTCAGGGATTTGAACAAGACCTCAGTAAATAACACAGACACAAAGCTGCTTTTCCTGCTCTCACTGTAATGATGGATGTTTGTGTGTCTGTATATTAGGCATGTGTAATTTTTGCTGTCATATTTGTTACCCGTCACAGCAGTCCATGGAGAATGTGTTGCATGTGCACTTTTCACATATGCTGTTCCTCCAGTTGGAGCCCATAAAGTGCCAGGTTTTGTCTGTTTTATCAATACAGTGATTCGTACCTAGTGCAGAGAGAAATGTATATCAACAATATAATATGAATATACATTGGTATAGCTGTGTGTGTAAGGGATGATGTGAGTCTATGTCTGTGTGTGTTTGGGGGTGCTGTGTCTCTGTGGGTGTGTATGGCGGGGGGGGGGGTGTATGTATGTATGTATGTATGTATGTATGTATGTATGTGTGTATACATTATTGTTGTCTGTGTATACACATACATATATATATATATACTTACACACAAACACACACACATATGTATATGTTTGTGTGTCTCTGTGTGTATATATTATTGTGTGTGTATACACATACATATATATATATACTTACACACAAACACACACACATATGTACAGTATATGTTTGTGTGTATCTGTGTGTATATATTATTGATCTGTGTGTATACACATACATATAAATATGTATACTTACACACAAACACACACACATATGTACAGTATATGTTTGTGTGTCTCTGTGTGTATATATTATTGTGTGTGTGTGTGTGTGTGTGTGTGTGTGTGTGTGTGTGTGTATCTACCTAGTCTCAATCTCTGTGACCAGCAGGCAGCATGGATCAGAGGAACCAGCACAAACAGGACAAAACCCACAAACACTGATCTCTTCAGCATGGACTTCAAAACAAAACAGCAGATGAGCAGATGGATTAAATCAAAATCTCTCTAGTTCCTTTCACATTAACTTCAGTTTGATTTTCTCTTCATGTCTACTGTTCACTATTTAATGTTTTAGAAAACGCCATTCTTCATGACAGTAGATCAGACAAAATAACGGCTAAAGTGTTCAGAACTTTAATAAACTTTGTGCAGCTACAGTACCATATGAAATGAAAACATACACTAGGAATAAAATATATTATAAATAATTTTTTTACATTTTTAAAAAGACATTTTAGAATGTTGACATTGAATCATCAAGAAATGAAATGGTTTTTTTTTACAGACGCATTATAAATCGAAGAATAATTTCTAATAATTAGGAAGACAAACTCACCATTGTTCCAAACAAGTGAAAAGAAATATTCAAATGGTTTTAAATCTACAACCACCGACTTATTTTATGTAGTTCAGAAACAGTGCCGAGTCACCGACCAGGAAAACACCAATATAGTTTGTGCCAAATTATACAGTGTGTGTAACATCAGGACTTCCAGATTGCTGCAAAAACGTAAAATCTAGAGTTTCAGACATTGGGCCTCAATATTTTTAGTAATTATTTGTACTTTTCCCTGTAAAACATTTCATGATGGTTAAATTTGTAAAAACAAATGTTCGCCTGCTGCCTTAAAAACCTGAATAATCACAACCTGGTGATAATTTGTTGCATTTCAGAAGTAGTCAAGACCATGGACTGAAAATGTCATTTCTACCTCTAAAATATGTCATAATGATGAGTTATGAGAGAAGAAATAAGTTGACATAATTAACGAAGCTCCTGTTTATACTCTGTGTTTATCAGAATTGCGATGGTGAAAGATGTTTAAGCTTCACACTCAAAAATTTAACAAAATAAAAAGAAATACAAAGAAGAAGGAAAGTTGTTGTCCAGTATGTCCAGTATCTGTATCATTTTTATAGTCTGTGAATGAAATGTGTTGTCAAGTAAGCTTCAAACTCTTTCAACAACGTTTCATTAAATAAATGAGTAATAAATGGAAATGTTCATGTGCATACTTTGTATTATTTTATAAGAATTAACATAAATAAATAAATAAATAAATAAATAAATAAATAAATAAATAAATAGGAAATGTTTATGTTTATACATCATACTATTTGAACAACATTTCTACAAATAAATAAATAAATAAATAAATAAATAAATAAATAAATAAATAAATGGAAAGTGTGCATACTTCATACTCTTTTAAAAACATTTACAATCTTTACACTTATTTTAGTCCAGATAAAGTCGTACTGCTTGCTTAACAATACCAGACGATTACTGTAAAAGTTTGTAGTTGGTAACTTTTTGGAGACATGTGCCATCAGGATCCACACAACAGATTACTTCACCAATATCTTTGTGTAATTCAATCCTCTATTGTACACTGGTTATATATTCAGTGACTGCACTTAGGTTTCTATTATAAACCAGGGCTGAGTTTTTTGTACTGGGAAATGAATGAGGTTTGTATTGATTTCACTGACTTATAACTGTGGAAGAAAAAATAAAGTACACTAGTCACATCTAGTCACATGGTACAGGCTGCAGAATTAAATACAAAAGATATAAAACGGTACGAGAACCCGAGCCAGAGTGCTGCGTTTAGACATAGACTACAATTTAAAGGTTTTCTTGTTTTTCAGTTGTACACCAGGGTCTCCCACACCTTATCAGTTCTTGTGCTTCAGTAGACTTGCTATAGTTGTGGTTAATATAATGAACGCCAGCTACGCTAATTCCTCTTCATTTGCTTCTCCAATTCTACCCATCCCGAGGCACCCAGAAATTGTACCAGCTCCACTTGTGTTCTGCTTCATGAACATTTCAGACCTTCAAGTGAGACGATGCAAACTCCACGTGGTCTTTGTGGACAACAACCTCCTAATCAATGCACAATTGTCAGACTGTATCTGACTGTAGAAAGGATATTGTTCATTATTCACAGTTTATAATCACACCCTCCAGTGCCACCCAAATGAGGATGAGGTTCACTTTTGAGTCTGGTTCCTCTCAAGGTTTCTTCCTCTTCCATCTAAGGGAGTTTTTCCTCACCACAGTCACCTCAGTCACCTCAGGCTTGTTCATTGGGGATAAATACAAACACATTTAAATATAAGTACAATATTAATCTTGAACTTTTTTATTATTGTAATCTTTGATATTGATTTTTTTCTACTATATTTCTTATGTTCCGTAAAGCTGCTTTTCTGACAATGTCCTTTGTTAAAATCGCTATACATATAGTATTGAGTTAGATAGAAGCAGTTTGTGGTGTTCTAAAGGGAGTAGCTCACAGCATGGCATGAACCATTCTTACCATGAAAAGAAAGTTCCTTCTTTCTTTCTTTCTTTCTTTCTTTCTTTCTTTCTTTCTTTCTGTTATGAGCCTGTAAACAAACTCAACTCCTAATGCTCCAGATGCTAAACTAACCCAAAGGCTACTTTTGTTGCTTCCATAATCACTCTCACTCTCTCAATCATTTTCTACCACTTATCCGAACTACCTCGGGTCACGGGGAGCCTGTGCCTATCTCAGGCGTCATCGGGCATCAAGGCAGGATACACCCTGGACGGAGTGCCAACCCATTACAGGGCACACACACACACACTCATTCACTCACACAATCACACACTACGGACAATTTTCCAGAGATGCCAATCAACCTACCATGCATGTCTTTGGACCGGGGGAGGAAACCGGAGTACCAGGAGGAAACCACCGAGGCATGGGGAGAACATGCAAACTCCACACACACAAGGCGGAGGTGGGAATTGAACCCCCAACCCTGGAGGTGTGAGGCGAACGTGCTAACCACTAAGCCACTGTGCCCCCGCTTCCGTAATCAGTTCAAAGGTTTTCAGTTGTGATTAGATTTCAGTTGTGATTACAAAAGGCTTCTAAAAATCACTTAGCCTTTTACAATGATTCACTTGGATTAGGAAACATAACACGAGATTGAAAAAGAGGACTGATGAGTGCCTCTGTGTTACAATGTAGATCGTTCTTTAAATCATCTGATCAATTTGATGTTTTTGGAATAGCTAAAAATCGAGCTTTTCTTTGGAAAACAAAAGAAATTTCCAAGTGATCCCAGTGATAGCATTTCTCTGCATAGCTTTCATTTTTATTTCATTTCAAGATTCTAGCAATCGCAAATAGCTAAGACCTTGCTTTCATTTCCCCTTCATTTCATTTTACACACCTCTATCCTCTGCTTAACTAATTTAATTTCTAACCTTATCTTTCTCGTTTCAAGCTTAATTTGGTCCATCTGGAAATCATACTTTTTTTTGGGCTTTAGAAAGTCTACAGCTACAGTGCTGCTCCAGAAGGTTTTACAGGAGGTTTTAATAAACGACCAATTAATCAGACGAGTTTTTACGCCGTATACAAGATAAACCTCAGTAGGTCTTCTCTTTCTGACTTTTCCCTTTATAATAATGAAGAGCAATAAGTGAAAGTGGGGGCATGGTGCCTTAGTGGTTAGCACGTTTGCCTCACACCTCCAGGTTCGGGGTTTGATTCCCGCCTCCGCCTTGTGTGTGTGGAGTTTGCATGTTCTCCCCGTGCCTCGGGGGTTTCCTCCGGGTACTCCGGTTTCCTCCCCCGGTCCAAAGACATGCATGCTAGGTTGATTGGCATCTCTGGAAAATTGTCCCTAATGTGTGATTGCATGAGTGAATGAGAGTGTGTGTGCCCTGCGATGGGTTGGCACTCCGTCCAGGGTGTATCCTGCCTTGATGCCCAATGACGCCTGAGATAGGCACAGGCTCCCCGTGACCCGAGGTAGTTCGGATAAGCGGTAGAAGATGAATGAATGAATGAATGAATGAATGAATAAGTGAAAGTAATGTAAATGTAAATATAAATGTAAATGAAAGAAGTCATTAAGAAAAAAACAAAAAAACAAAGCAGGAATCTGGCAGATGCAGCAATATGAAGCGCAAAGCTGTCATTGGTGAATGTAGATTACAGTTACGTTGTGTGTAAGTATGCACCCTGAATCATTTTACAACAACCTTAGAGGACACGTGTGTACTTATAGTCAATATGTTGCTTCCTGTGCTGCACTTCCTAGCATGTTCATCAGACATGATCACAAACACACAGACATGAACATGACTGATACAGGACAAATCGTTCAACCACCAAATAAAAGCTGAAAAATAAAAGGAATGTCACATTTTCGATACACCGCTAATCAGACCCAGGTTCAAGGTAACATTCGATGCTTTTTATTTACATAAAAACACTTTATACAACACAAATTTATCATAATAGAGAAACAGAAACACCACATGAAGACCAAAACACTACATGCAAGGTGACGGACAAAGACAGAAAAAGGTGAAAGGTATAAATAGAGCAACATATTAAGGCTAACGTGAAGAGGTGGCACCATGAATGAAAGCAGATGACCTTAAACAAGCAAAAATGTGGAGATTTTAAACTATAACAATTCTTCAGTTGTAGCACAGGTAGATTAATGTAACTAAAAAGTCTCCAAAAAATGTTGTTTTTTTTTTGTGTGAAAAAGGTTAATGAAGTTCAGGCGGTTAGTTATTAGAATAACAAGCCATCCCAGCAAATATTAGTTAATTACCCAAAATTTGCTTTAGATAATATATTCTGCACATTTAGTCATTCTAGGTATGACACGCGAGCAAGTTTGCAGTACTCTGTTCCTCACGATGCATGCTTCTGTTTCCCATAATCCAGTTACAGACACGTGCAGAAGCAACAGCAGCAACCATCGACTGTGTGCTGGTGGCTAAAACACAGCTTGAGAAAAAATATATATATATAATGCCTGCCTTAATATAATTGGCTTGAACCGGTCCAGATTGGAGGTAGGAGGCAAATAATGTTTTGTTACGATAAGTCCCAAAAAGAAATGAGTGAAATGAAACTAGCAAACAATCTACCGGCATCAGGGAAAAGAACAGGGTCAAACAGGGACATGTCAATCAGACTAGATGAGATCAGGGTCATGAACAGGGAACATACAAAGTCCAGTAACCAGGAAGAACATTCAGGCTTGGTAAACATCACTAAAACAAAGGTGCTTATGAGGAGTACTAAACCAATTAAAACACAGGTGAAAATTATTAGTATGATGATGCATGTGAGCGTGGTTGTACAGGTGAATGATGGGAGTCGGAGTCCGTGGCTGTCATGAAGCGCGTGAGTTTGTGATGTGTAGCAATACGGCAGATGATCGCTTTCCATTAGCTACATTGATACAAAATAAATAAATAAATAAATAAATAAATAAATAAATAGCTTGCTAGATAACAAAATTCGAATTAAGTAACTCTCTTTAAATTGAATACATTTAATTAAGATTGATTTAATACGGACAGTTGATGTGATCCAGTTTCAGATCCACACACACACACACACACACACACACACACACACACACACACACACACACACACACACACACACACACACACACACACAGTCACTCTGGATAAGGGTGTTTGCTAAATGCCATAAATGTAGATCCTGAGAGTTAAAAGTGTATATTACTATCAAAACCATTCAACCTCAGACTATAAGAATCTGCTGTATGTTGAGGGAAATTCTGCAAAAACACACATTCACTTTGGTCAGCAATTCTTTCACGTACTGACCCAAGCTGCTTTGCTGATGCAGCCACTTATTTATTTTTTTCCTCCTGCAAAATAGGTTCAGTCTGCACGCGCAGTCATCGGTGTTTCATGACCCGGAATTGTGACACTCGAGATCCGGTGTTATTTCCACCATTAATCCGCCTACACAGAGTTCGTTCACCATGATGAAGGAAAATCCTTTAGATCTGAAGAGGTTTCTGAATTCTTTAAACGAGTAAAAAGACTACCACTTCATTTTAATAAATACTTAAAATATGACATTTATACAGAGCGTGAAAGATAAAGAAGAAGAACGTTTCCACAAAGAGGAAAGACTCTGATGCTAATTACACAAATATTGTTTACTGATTAGTGTCAGATTTTCTTTCCAAGATTTTTTTCTATCTGTTAAATGCGATAATTAAAGAAGAAAAGAAGTAAAGAAGGTGAAGGTTACAGAGAAATAGCAAAGAAATCCATGATTATTGAAGCATTTCTGTGATAGGTGATATGTAACACGATATATAGGTTGTCGGAAAAAAATTCCCAGGAACATAACAGTTTAGCATAAATAAATAAATGTTAAATTTAAATAAATGTATTTATTTATTTATTTTCACGATACTTTATTAAATGTTAGCAACCCTTTTATTTGTATATTTAAAATGTATATATGTTTCATATAATTAACTTAATTAAATTATTTATACTTATTTATATTTCTAAACATTTTTTAAAAGAAAAGAAATCTATAAAAATGATAGAAAAAGGAAACAAAGTAAATTTTAAACAAAAAGTTTAAAAAATGTAATTTTATATATATATATATATATATATATATATATATATATATATATATATATATATAAATCACTTCCCCGGGTACGTGGATCAATATATAGATTTTTCATTATATATATATATATATATATATATATATATATATATATATATATATATATATATATATATATATATAATGAAAAATCTATATATTGATCCACGTACCCGGGGAAGTGATTTCTCCAGGATGCAAGATTAAATATTCAAGATTCTTTTATCCTAACCTCATTCTCATTTCATTTAGTGACACTGAACAGGATACACTGTAATGTGAATGTCACTAATGTCTTTTCTACAACAGTTTGTATTTGAGTGGAATTACAGTAAACAACCAAGAGCTCCTGAGGAACTAACAGGTCATTTATGAGTTCATTACAGACTTAACACTAATTTTTACCTGCCGAAGTCTTCAAATGTTCAATAGCATATATAAATTGTATCCTCGACTTATATTTTATACTTTGTGGTAGATTCGTGACATTTTAGTCGTAAGATAAAGGTCTAAAGTGAATGTAGCTTTGTACGATCTCACCTCTCCGTGGCTGAGGGGAGTTTTCAGATTTGTTGTTGTGTGTGAAATGAATCAGTTTGTTTAAAAAAAAAAACTTTACCAGAAGGAGTAAAGCGATAGAGCAATGTTTACCTGCTCAAAATGTTTATTTGCTTTTTGGTTCCAAAGTGCATGCTGAAGAGCTCCATGTTCATGGGTTTTTGCTCTAAGTGCTTTCAGACCTGTGAGCTATGTTGCCTGCGGGCATCAGAAAATCAAAGCAGGTAGATATTTACACACACACATATACTGTATACACACACACACACACACACACACACACACACACACACACACACACACACGCATGAACACACATTATACTTGGGAGAACTTTTAATATAATGAATAATTCAACTAATTACTATGGCATTTCGTTCATCATCTAAATTAATATAAATCCAAATATTTTAGATATTTTCAGCTCATCAGACCAGCGACCAGCTACAATTAAAAGTCTAGAGACTGTAACTAAAAAAAAAGACATTTTTTAAATACATTTCTCACTCATTAGTTCTCTTAGGTGTGGTTGGAAAAATTACAATTTAAATAGATTTTTTTGCGCAGAGAAACGTGTGTTTATTCAAAAGGACCATGACAAAAATCAAATCTGAAGAGTCAATCTGTTTACAGTCCATAGAGTTAGTGGAATAGCATAAAAAAGAAATAGCCACTTCCAATAGTAATGAACTACTGAGTAATGACTTAACATTTTCCGGGACACTTTTGCCAACATTCAGTAATGACAGTCGCTCATCCAGGCCTTTATAATGAAAGACATTTAAATAATTGGAGCTTTAACCCTAGAAATGGTCATTGAATTCTTGTGTGCTGAAATTGGTAATTGGTAAAGCATCATCGTATTGTTACAATAAGGCACATGAGCAACTATCAACAATAATAAATCTTGCCTGAACGTTCTTGTGTACTACCATGTTGACTTTGTTTTAGTTGTGATTCATTGCCATTGTTCAGGGCCGAGCGCCGATCACGAAGCAAAGTGCTCTTAGTTGCAAAACATGAACTTCCTCTCACGACTGTTTTTTTTTCTTAGCAACTATGGTACAGTAAACAGGATTTTCTTCTATTAAACCAGAGACTTCAGTCTGATTTATTGACACATCAAACCACAAAAGTAAGTCAGTAAGTAAATCTTTATTACAGGTTCAAAGTCATCATCATGTTATTTGTACTCGTGTTCTCTTAATTCTGTGATCGTTTTTAATTTCTTTATCTTTTATCTTATCTCAATAATCACTAACCCACAGACATACAGGGAGCATTTTTATACTCATTTTATACTCATTTCAAATGTATAGGTTTTATAATCATATTTAATGCTACCAGCCCATGTCCAAGACTAGTAAACAATCCTGTCAAGACCTGCATTTATTTGTAAGTAATTTTTTGGTGTAGTTTGGGACTGTTTCTAAGCCACATGGACACCGCAAATAAATATCTATTGTGGGGCACTCTAGGGAGGTGGACACGAAACAACAGCACTGAGTCAGGAAGTCAGGTGAGAAAACGCACGTAGCGCAATTTGGGGTGAGGGAGTGAGTGGGTGATAGGGAGAGAAAGAGAGAGGGGGGGGGATAGAGAGCTGCACTAAGCAAAATTTGGTCCAGGCAGCCTTAGGGAAGTTGAAAGGTGCAGTCAGCCGTGACTTGTGTGTGGGGAGCGTGGTCCCAGGAGTGTGGCTTGGGCTCGGCAGGCAGTCAGTCGGTCCTTCAGCTTGGATAGTCTGAAAACACAAAGTATAGGGGAGACAGCACATTTGATCCTTCAAAGGGGTTTCCTCTTACCTCCCTTTCTCTGCATAGCCTAGCTCTCTGCTGTGTTTCCCAGACATCTGCGCTCCTGATTTTCGCTGTCTGGCATCGGTGTTTTTCGCTTTTGCCATCCATAGCAGGGGAGCGTGATTGGTGACCATGGTGAAGTGTCGCCCTGCCAGGTATTAGTGGAGTTCCTTGATAGCCCACTTAATCGCAAGGGCTTCCCATTCCACTGCAACATATATTTGCTCGGCAGGGGTCAGTTTTCTCAATATGTGATCCTCCCTGTCTAACTCCTGGGAGAGGACAACTCCTAAGCCTGTCTCGGATGCGTCCGTTTGGAGGACAAAAGGGAGGCAGAAGTCAGGGTACCTCAGGATGGGGTGGGAGGTAATCGCCTTTTTCAGGAGGAGGGGGAATGCCCACAAGATTTGGTTGAGCCTCCAGAAATCGTAACAGAGACAAAGACTTCTGTCTGGCTTAGGCACCACCATGGGCTGGCGGACTCCTCTATGATTCCATCCCTCAGCATCCATTCTATTCTTTAGCCTGATGGTGTGCTTCTGGGACCGATGTCAAACCACCATCCAGGGAAGGGGTTTTGATCTCAGTGTGCACCAGCTGGCTGGTGCAACCAGTCTCCTGGCTGGAATTTACAGGGCTGGGCCGGTCAGTTATAAGCCCTTTTTATGGGCCCACTGGGCTTTCTCCATGTCTTCCTTCATGATCGGCCCCACTCCATAGACAAAGTCGATGCATGACCTGAAGAGGGAGGATTGCTCTTCCCAGGCTTCCAGGGCCACATCCGACAGCCCTCAAAGTCGCCGTCTGAAAAGGAGCTAAAACGGGGTGAAGTAGGTGGATGCTTGGGTAACCTCTCAGATGGCAAAGAGGACGTAAGGAAGGAGTTACTGTCAGTTCTGTCCTTCCTCGTCTACCACCTTCTGTAGCATCCTCTTCAGTGTCTGATTGCACTGCTCCACCAGTCCATCAGTCTGCGGGTGGTAGACAGATGTCCTCCTCTGCTTATTCTGCAACAGTTGGCACAGATCCCCCATTAGTTTAGGAATACCTTGGTGTGTGAGCACCCTGGCAATGTTCCGAGAGGTGGCCTTCCAAAGTGGGACCGCCTCGGGGTTTTGATTGGCATAGTCAACAATCACAAAGATGTACTCATGGCCCCGGGCTGACTTTGGAAGTGGTCAGACAAGATCCATGCCTATCCTTTCGAATGGTATGCCAATAATGGGACGGGGGATGAGGAGCGCAGGCTTCTGGGGGGAGGACCGCTTGCATTGGGCGCAAGCCCGGCAGAAAGCTGGGACTTCCGCGTTCAAGAGCTCAGTGTTTGTGGGATGTTTTTTTGCTTGCTCTTGTCTCTGTGAGCCATGCTGTCTGTGTTTTTGAGAAGCTAGACCCAGGTAGATGTTTATACACACAATAACACACACTGCTTTTGACTGAATTAAGAGAAAAAGCTATTGAAAATATATATAGTTTTCTTGTCTGTGTGCTTTCTTTACTATATTTCCTCCTGACAGAAATTATAGACTGATTCTGTCCTTAGTCTGTGACCTACTGAACCCATATCAGGATCTGTGTATTGATACAAACTTCACATCACTTCTGTAAGTCACTCTGGATAAGGAGGATTTAAGAAGTGCTGTAAATGGAAATGATCTGGATTGTGCTGCTGCTTCATAATGAGCTGACTGTTTAACTGCGTAAATAACCAGGTATATTTGTTCTTAATAAATCGGCGAGTGAGTGTATATTACAGCGTGATGCCGAGCACGGCCTCTGTTCCAGGTGTGACTCATTGTAAGGATTACTATGATAAAATGACCCATCAAATAAGAACCACCTGGAGAAACAGCATGTGTCAGCGTTGCTCGTGCAGGGCCACTTTCAAAAGCTGCTGTGTCGGGTAAATACACACAACCTGGTAAAACATGCAGAATGTGGACATGCAACACAAAGCATTTCTCTACAAGTTATTCACAGAAGATGGGAAAATCCCAAGACTGCCAGGAACACTCAAATGTGACAAGAGTTAGGGTTAGCTTGAATTTAACTGTGTGTGTGTGTGTGTGTGTGCGTGTGTGTGTGTGTGTGTGTGTGTGTGTGTGTGTTAGTGTGTATTTGAAAGTGTGAGTTTGAGTGTATTTGTGTGTTTGAGAGTGAGAGCGACTATATTTGTGTGTGTCTGTTTGTAAAGACGTTATACCAAGATTCTCTGGATTTGAGACCCGACTAGCTAAATTTTCAATTGTTAATTCACTTATTTAACTCTCACATTAAGAAACAGAATGAATAGAATTTATTAAACTGATATCACTTTTCTGACATAGCGTCAATTTTCTCATGTTCGATAATGAAGGAACGTCTGTTGTTATTTCTTTCTTGGGGTCGCTTCAGTCCTGTTTCTACTCCTTTCTGGTGATAAAATAACCTTTAAAGGCGAGATTAATATGTCTCTAATAATAGTATTATTTATTGTTCATTACAATGTCTGAAATTTGTAATAACATATGTTTACTCACTCACTCTCACTCATTTTCTACCGCTTAACCGAACTACATCTCTGGTGTCATTGGGCATCAAGGCAGGATACACCCTGGACGGAGTGCCATCTGGAGACTGCACCATTAAACATGATTTTAAAACCTGTACATTTGAAATGATTTCTGCGTATCAAAACGCTCCTTGTGTTATTGTTGGATAGTGATTATTAAGATGAGATAAAGAAATTAAAAACAAATATAACATCATGATGACTTTGAACCTGTAATAAAGATTTACTTACTGATTACTTTTTCAATTCAATTCAATTCAATTCAAGTTTATTTGTATAGCGCTTTTTACAATGGACATTGTCTCAAAGCAGCTTTACAGAACATAAACATAGAACAGAAGATTCTTATATATATAGATATATATAGTTCACAGTGTGTATGTATGTATGTATGTATGTATGTACATGTATTTATCCCCAATGAGCAAGTCTGAGGTGACTCAGGCAGCAGTGGCAAGGAAAAACTTCCTTAGATTGGTAAAGGAAGAAACCTTGAGAGGAACCAGACTCAAAGGGGAACCCATCCTCATATGGGTGACACTAGATGGTGTGATTCCAAATATACAGTCAGACAAATGTTGTATTGGTGTAGGGATCACATGGAGTTCAGATCTCCTCTTATCACAGAGTCCAACTGGAGCTGGTAGATCTGTAGATGTCTCAGGATTCTCACAGAGTCAGCCTCATCTCAGCGGAGGTCTAAAAACTTCATCGCACGGAAGAAGATCGGAGCTGGTACAATGTCTGGGTGTCTCGGCATGGGTTGAAAAAGAGAAGAGCAGTGCAGAGGGATTAAAATATCTGCTGTTCATAAAAATGTGCAAGTCTAGTGTAATAGTGCACAATATAATATAACGGGATGTGTTATGTGTACGCCTGACTAAAGAGATGAGTTTTTAATCTACATTTAAACTGAGAAAGTGTATCTGAGCCCTGAACACTATCAGGAAGACTATTCCAGAGTTTGGAAGTTAAATAAGAAAACGCTCTACTACCTTTAGTAGACTTAGATATTCTGGGAACTACCAGAAGTCCTGAGTTTTGTGATCTCAGACAGCGTGAAGGGTTGTAACGTGTTAGAAGACTAGTTAGATACATGGGAGCTAAACCATTAAGAGCCTTGTACGTAAGTAGCAGCAGTTTGTAATCAATTCTAAACTTAACAGGTAGCCAGTGTAGAGATGATAAAATTGGGGTTATATGATCATACTTTCTTGTCCTAGTGAGAACTCTGGCAGCTGCATTTTGGACTAACTGTAGCCTATTTATTAAAGATGCAGGACAACCACCTAGTAATGCATTACAATAGTCCAGTCTAGAGGTCATGAAAGCATGAACTAGTTTCTCAGCATCAGATACAGACAGGATGTTTCTCAGCTTGGCAATATTTCTAAGGTGAAAGAAGGCTGTTTTTGTGGTTTGGGCGACATGATTTTCAAAGGACAAGTTGCTGTCTAATATAACACCCAGGTCTTTTACTGTCGAGCTACTAGCAACAGTACATCCCTCTAATTGGAAGTTTTGGAAGTAAATTGTGAGAGTTTCTGTGTACTGGTTTTTGGACCTATAATTAGTATTTCTGTCTTATCAGAGTTTAATAACAGAAAATTACAGCTCATCCAGTCTTTTATCTCTCTAAGGCACTGAGTTAATTTGGACAATTTAGCTATTTCATCTGGTTTTGATGAGATATATAACTGTGTGTCATCAGCATAGCAATGGAAACTAATCCCATGTCTTCTAATGATGTTCCCTAATGGAAGCATGTATATCGAGAAGAGCAGAGGTCCTAGAACTGATCCTTGAGGGACCCCATAATTAACTGGTGGTAAACTGGAGGGTTCACCATCTAATTCTACAAAATGGTATCGATCAGACAGGTAGGATTTAAACCAACTTAAAGCTTGTCCACTTTTTGTGGTTTGATGTGTCAGTAAAGCTCAGTAAATGTCAGTCTCTGGTTTAATAGAAGAAAATCCTGTTTACTGTACAGTAGTTTGTTGAGAACAACAAGCAGAATGAAATGACAAACCACCACAAAGACGTGTGTAGAGTTAGGAGTTCTATTGACTAATAGAGATCAGCTGAGGGTGAAAGCTGGAAAGTCTGGACTGGGATTGTTAGATGAAGTGGTGGCTCCTGGATGTGTGGTGGAGGTGGATGTGATTTTAACCTTCATCTCACCTTCTTTACTACTTTATTCGTGTTCCTGAAGGAACGAGAAAAACGTTTTGGATTTGCTTCGAGTCGTTAGATGTAAAAACTGATTGGTTAATGTTTACTGTACATGTCATATAAATTAATGTATCAATGAATACAGGTTTTAGTTTGTAGGATGTAAATGTAGGAATTTATCCCTCATGACAATGGCAGAGGTGATGGTGGTGAAGAAAAAACCCTGAGATGAAGGAAGAAAACTGGAGAGGAAGCAGTTAATTTTACAGCTAGTCCCTGAGTTATGAAGGAGATCCGTTCTGATCACTCGATCGTAAGTAGAAAATATCGCAAGTCGAACCATCCTGTACTTCTACTATGCTTCATGTGAAGATAAATTCAGGTCTGTATGCTTAAGAAAGGATTTATAATTTCTGTCCTAGGATGGCTCTAGGATGGAAGGGGTTAAGTTACGTTGTAGGAAGAAGGTGAGACATCTTATAAGACGGCAAGGCGGGAGACCAACACATCGTAACACCCACGCTGCTACGGTTGCCTGCGTGTGAAATTTTAAATATTTTACAATTTTGTTGTATCTCTATTGTCCATCGTAAGATAGAAATCTTAGAAGTCGAGCTATGAGAACTTGAGGAGTATCTGTATATGTGTTTCTACCAGGGAATTTGAGTATGCTCTTATTTTCTTCAGCAAGCATTAATAAAGTATATCAAAGTTTTCAAATAAAATAGGGGGAATGCGTTGTGTAATGGCACGCGGAGAAACATGAAAAAAACTCTATTTGTGATTTATGTGACTAGTAAGTGTGACTTTAAGGTTTATTTACTGCTTCTGGGAAACGTTTATGATTTTTTGTTTTTAGGCTTCATTCTTTCTAGGATTGTACTTTGTGTGTTTTGTCTGTATGTGGAGCATTCACTTGAAGTGTGTGTAATACCGCTAACTGATTGTCAGGATGGCAGTGACATGACAAACCGCACTTGTGCTTGGTGCTTGTGTGGTGTAGAGATGACGGAAGGCTGACAGGTGAACACATGTCACATTCTGTACTGCAGCAACACGTTCTGATCCTGAAGAATATGTCCATGCATGATCACTTCATTAGAGACAGCATTTCACTGCCAGCGAGTCAATGTGCTTTGCCCAGGCATTAAAACAAACTCGCTGCTGCCTAAAATGTTAAAAGATGTTAAAAGATTGAGTTGTGTACTGTATAAACTGCATGTATTCATTAAATGTAGACTTAGATACGGTGGCCGAGAAGTGCAAAACACATTAACAAAGCCAAAAACAAAATAACAAATCCAAAAACACAACGACAAGTCAGACAACCCAGAAAAGGTCAGTATAGTTTGTGAATGGAAACTTACCGATCATCGGACGAGACACCTTTCATTCACCTGTATATCTTGAATGACAGGTGTCTCGTCCAATGATCGGTAAGTTTCCAATCACAAACTATACCAACCTTTTCCGGGTTGTCTGAATCGTTTCACAAAATACATTAACAAATCAACGAAAACACAACGACAATTCAGACAAACCGGAAAAGGTAGGTATAGTTTGTGATTGGAACACGTACCGATCATTGGACAAGACACTTGTCACTCAAGGTATACAGGAAGTACAACAGTCTGCTGCAGAGAAAAGTTGGAATGTGTGTGTAAAAGTGTACAAAATGTATTGTCCTTACTGTGGATTACTGTGGATTAGTTCTGTTATTTTCTTATATTTAAACGGAGAACTTTACACATTACACATAAGATTCCATACCTGTATATCTTGAGTGACAGGTGTCTTGTCTGATGATCGGTAAGTTTCCATTCACAAACGATACCTCCCTTTGTTGTTGTGTTTTCGGATTTGTTAATGTGTTTTCGGATTTGTTAATTTGTTCTCAGATTTATTATTTTGTTTTTGCATTTGTTGTTTCGTTTTCGGATTTGTTAAAGTGTTTTGCACTTCTCTGGCACCGTACTTAGATGAAGACGCAACAATATTAACAACTTAAACACTTTAAATGAGATGTTAAAAGATGGAAAGAAATAAAAAAAGGAAAAGCATCAAGATCATTAAGATTTATTTATTTATACTATATCACATACAGAAAAAAAATTAATATTAATTTAATTTTAATTTAATCTTAAATTTTTTTTTCTCGGATTGTACCTTTTATTTGGTGTTTTGCCTCTTATTTTTATTTTAATTATATTTTATTTATTTATAGACTATATATCTTGGAAATATAAATGCCATGTGGAGAAACATGTTGATGTTGATGATGATGATGATGATGATGATGATGATGATACTGACTCTGTAAGTCAGTAAAGAAAAAAAAATGCATACTTTAGTTGTGCCAAGAAAAATGCATACTTTAGTTGTGATAAATAAATAAATAAATAAATAAATAAATAAATAAATAAATAAATAAATAAATGAGGTTAAACAAATTTAAAAATATATTTTCTAAATTTTCTTGATTCGTGATTTAAAATCTAAAGTTTATTGGTTAAAGAGTTCAAATTGATTTATGTTTGAATTTGAAATAGTGGGATATAGTGTAGCACATTGGTTGAGGATAGATAGATAGATAGATAGATAGATAGATAGATAGATAGATAGATGGATGGATGGATGGATGGATGGATGGATGGATGGATGGATGGATGGATGGATAAAATAGTATGCATATACAAATATCGTTTTATTTATATATCTGTCAGGATGGAGCCCTGAGTTTTGGCCATGTGCTTTTGTTTATGTTCTCATGTTACTCATGTTATTATTCTTTGTTATTATTCTAAAATCTGTACTGTAATGGTTTTAAAGAGCGTTGAAGTGCGAGCACGTTCATTCGCTATACTCTCTTAGCTTCTGATTTAGGGAATAAGGTTTCTACACTGACCCAAGACCAGCAGTATTCAAATGATTCAATTCAACTCAATTCAATTCAATTTATTTAGTTCTATAGCGCTTGTAACAATTGATGTTGTCTCAAGGGTTTACAGAAGTGTAGAAACAGAATAAAAATGGTAAAGTTTTAAATTAAGTTAATATTTATGTCTAACATGTATGATCAAGCCTGAGGTGATGTTGGTGAGGAAAAACTCCCTGAGATGATATAAAGAAGAAACCTTGAGAGGAACCAGACTCAGAAGGGAACCTCATCCTCATTTGGGTGACACTGGACAGGAAATAATGTCAATGTAAATAATGTCCTTTCTACAACAGTTTGTAGTCGAGTAGAATTGTGCAACCAAGAGCTGCTGAGGAACTGACAGGTCAGCATCATTTATGAGTTCATTACAGACCCAACACTAATTCCTTCCTGCCAAATGATTAGAGTTAAGAGTAAATTAGAATAAAGAACTCAGGGCCACTTTTTCTTTTTTAGTGCACTATTTTGTCCTGAACTGTACCTTTGGCTTCGTGTTTTTTTTGGCTTCGTGTTTTTTTTTGCCAGACATTAAAGTCTGGCAAAAAAAAAAGCTAGAAAAGTACTAGCTACAAAAACTATTTACAAATAAAAATGCAAACGTAAAAATAAAAAGTTTAAGTTATGCATAAATGTTTACTGAGTTTACAATAAAAATTTCAGTGGAATTATGGAATAATCCATTTTTTTATTTTTTTTTTTACTTATTTTATTTCATTTTTAATTAATTATATTTATAGAATAATGACATATAACCTTAATGAAGTCGTTTCAGTTTAAGGTTGTATGACAACAAAATGTAGAAATATTCAGTGGGGTGTAAATATTTATGAAAGTAAAGACATAAGTTTGTAAGTTTTGTGAGTTCGGTATAATTTTCTCTTGGTTTGTTTGTTTTATCGTTCCAAAGTCCATGATGAAGAGGTCGGTGTTTGTGGGTTTTGTCCTGCTTGCTCTTGTCCCTATGATCCATGCTGCCTGCTGGCATCAACTGAACAAATTTGGTAGTTGTTTACACACACGCACACACACACACACACACACACACACAAACACACACACATACACACACACCACATACACACACACGCACACACACACACACACACATACACACACACACACACACACACACACACACACATACACACACACACACACACAAACACACACACATACACACACACCACATACACACACACCACACACACACACACACACACACACTGTACACACACACACACCACACACACACATATACACACACATACACACACACATACACACACACACCACACACACACACAAACACACAAACTTGTTAGTTAGTCATTATTCCTTTCAAAATCATCATTATTAATAATATCATGTCAGTAAACTCACTTCACTCAATTTCAATTTTTATTTATTTTTCAAAAATGAATTTCAAACAATTACGAAGAAATTTACATTTAGTGAACACACTACCAGAACCGACACACTTCTGTCTGGTATCACCAGATGTAGAGAGTAGAGACAATCACGACTTGACAATCACGAGATACTTGAATTTAAGGGGGAAGTCATGGCCTAATGGTTAGAGAGTTTGACTCATAACCCTAAGGTTGTGGGTTCGAGTCTCGGGCCGGCCACGACTGAGGTGCCCTTGAGCAAGGCACCGAACCAACCAACTGCTCCCCGGGCGCCGCAGCATAAATAGCTGCCCACTCCTCCGTGTCTGTGTTCACGGTGTGTGTGTGTGTTCACTGCTGTGTGTGTGTGCACTTTGGATGGGTTAAATGCAGAGAACAAATTCTGAGTATGGGTCACCATAATTAGCTGTATGTCACGTCACGTCACGAATCTTGAAGATCCAGAAAAAAAAAAATCAATAAATTCTCTTATTTTTAGTCACAAGCTCACCTCTAATCTCTGGGTTAGTATTAAACATTACCTGCTGACACCATTCAGTTACGTTAGCTCTTGTGTTTATCCAGACAGGAAGTTTATACAACTATCAAAGTCTTCACAAACTTTACTTCGAACGAATCGTTCTCAAGCTCTTTGTTGAACACGAACACTTTTCAGATCCATGACAAACACTGATGTTTTAAGAATTAATAAATACATGATTGTCCAAGAACAAGAAAAAATCTTAATGCCTTGTTAATGCATCCTTAATGCAGGAACACGACAACATCGTGTTCTACTCCTTGCAGCTAAAAACAGGAATCTGACACAGAAAAAAATATCCTGGACATTTAAAGACTCAGCAACACTTTTGTAATCTTCTAGATATTTGATTTTAATGTTTGATGTGTTCAGAACATTACATGAAGCTGCACTGCATGACTGGTCGACCAGATAACCGCACAAACGTTCATGTTTCTAATAAAGTGGTGACAAGTTTGTAACTGAACATCATTTCTCTTTACTGTAGATTCGACTCATTGTCAAGACAATGTGGACAAGACGTGGCACCCGGTCGGATCCAGATGGACAAACAGCCAGTGTGCAAAGTGCAGTTGCTCTGTGAATGAGATTCGCTACTGTGACGGGTAAAAACATACTGCACCATCACCTTCATCACTCCATCACCTTCTTCACTGTATCATGTTCTTCACTCCATCATCTTCTTTACTTCACCTTCTTCACTTCATCACTCCACCACATTAAACACCTTCACTTCAACAATCCATCACCTTCAATACTTTATCACCTTCTTCACCTTCAACACTCCACCATCTTCTTCACTTCACTTTCTTCACCTTCATCACTCTAACACGTTCTTCACTCCATCACCTTCTTTGCTCCTTCACCTTCTTCACAAATTTTTATGTCTTTTACAGATGGCCAACACATGTGTCTGGAGGCTGCAGCATTAAATATGATTATAAAACCTGTACATATGAATTGATTTATCCGGATAGAAATAGCCCCTGTATGGGAAGTGGATAGAGATTATTAAGATGAGATAAAAAAATAAAAAAAAAAGAGATAAAAACAACTGCAGAATTAAACCACAGAAGTACAAATACAACATGATGATGACTTTGAACATAAATATAATAAAGATTTACTTACTGATTACTGTTGTTGAGTGATGTGTCAGTAAAGCAGACTGGAGTCTCTGGTTCAATAAAGAAAATCTTGTTTACTGTACAATAGTTTAGTGTGAAAAATCTGATCTAAGTTAAAACTAAATCTGATCTGTGGGAAAAATCAGATGAGTTGGTCCTGAACTCAGAAGCAGGTGGCTGCACCTTTAAGGATCTTTAACAGTGAAGCAGGAACATTTTAGATCAGTTGAGACTGAAAGCTGGACGTTCTGGACTGCGATTGAAGTGGTGGCTCCTGGAGGTGTGGTGAAGGTGGATGTGGTTTTATCCTTCACTTCACCTTCTCTACTACTTTATATGTGTAAACATTTTGTATTTGTATTTTTTTTTATCAGTTACTAGGATAGGTTTGCATTGCACTTTCACATGGTTTTAACATGTAATCATATATTATTAAACTAATGGCATGGGGATGATGATGATGATGATGATGATGATAAGAAGAGTTCTCCATAAGTGTTTACTCAGGTTTATAATTGTTGTTTTTATTTTCTTCCTTCATTTTGTGAGTTTGCCTCTTTATTTGTATCATATATAGAATTGGTCAGTCCCCACGTGGGTCTGTTATTTTTACAAGTTATTAACCAATCTAAAGCCTTGAAAATAGCTTGAGCGCAAATCTCATAACTCCACTGGACACTTCAACTGTCCACCTCTTCCTCACTTCGCGGGAGAGCTTCGCGGCATATTTCTCCTCAAGAAGAGTCGCAACGAATCAACACGTCTTCTGAGGTAAATGTCTTCAAAACACTGGGCTCAAAGAAAAAAAATCTTGACCCCCGCTAGTTCTGGTGCTCGTCTGAGGACAGGAATTTAGCGCAAGACAATCCACTGCAACGCGGACTAAACCCTGTGCACTGCAGATAAGGTAGTCGCTGTCGGGCGGAATCCTCGTATCTCCAAAACCGTTATTTTTCAGGAAATTTAAAAAACGCCGTATTTTTTGGAGTTATTAAACATTGTATCGTTAAAGTTGTTATTATACTTTATATTGCTATCATATACTGTTGTGTACCAACATTAACACAACATTTTCCCAAAGTCACGTTTTATCGTAGATACAAGCTTTATGACTTGGGAGCAGGGAGATACAACATTATGCTGTCATTGAGAAGAACGGTACGGACACAGACGTCGCTGCTGCCAGCAGTGTTCAATAAAGTCTGCGGTCACGTTGAGCCTTTTGACAAGAAACAAGGCTTCAATAGTTAACCAAAGCTAATGACTATAGTTACATACATCTTCCATAAACTCTATTTTAAAGGTTTAAGAGCTATATGCAATATAGACAACGACTAGCAACAGGGAAGTGAGCAAACAGAGTATATATAACTGACAGGAACCAATGACAAAGCAGAGACAATCAGAGACAAAGACAACACACCTGAAGGAGAGATGGAGTTTAATTAATGTCCATGGTAACCAATGAGTGGGCGGAGCAAACAATTAACAACAAGGAAAGACAGCAGACAGAAACAGGGCAGAAACACAGACAGACTCATTACAATTATATTATAAAAAACATTTTAAAAGGTCAATGAACATGTATAATAAGCAGTAATAAATAGTAATAAATAGATATTTAAAATACATCAATAACACAAATAAACAAAGATAAAATCATAGTTAAAGGAATAGTTCACCCAATAAATAAAATTAATAAAGGTCAAATTATCGTTTCACTACGTTATTGTGTTTACGTATAATAACGAGGCGAAAAGCCAACCAGCTTGCTTAAAGTGATGAGCATGATGGCAAAGGCAGCTACTTGTTGAACATAACGGTTTGCTTGACATTGTAAGATACAATCCTATCTTATCTGCAGTGCACAGGGTTTAGTCCGCGTTGCAGTTCATTGTCTTGCGCTAAATTCCTGTCCTCAGGTGAGCACCAGAACTAGCAGGGGTCAATATTTTTTTTCTTTGAGCCCCACGAAAATCACTTTAGATATCACTTTAAGACGTGTTGATTCGTTGCGACTCTTAATCTTGAGGAGAAATATGCCGCGAAGCTCTCCCGCGGAGTGAAGAAGAGGTGGATTTACGAGGTTTCTCAGACAGTTCAAGTGTCCAATGGAGTTAAGAGATTTGCGATCAAGCTATTTTCAAAGCTTTAGATTGGTTAATAACTTGTAAAAATAACAGACCCACGTGGGGACTGACCAATAGCATCGATATGTGAAAAAATATGAAACTGACCAAATTTGGACATACGAGGTTTCCGCCCGACAGCGACGATATGTTGTTTTATTTACATATCTGTCAGGATGGAGCCCTGAGTTTTGGCCATGTGCTTTTGTTTTTGTTCTGTGTCACATGTCTGCCCCGCCCTTGTTTGGTGTTACTCATCTTATTATTCTTTGTTATTATTCTAAAATCTGTACTGTAATGGTTTTAAAGAGCGTTGAAGTGCGAGCACGTTCATTCGCTATACTCTCTTAGCTTCTGATTTAGGGAATAAGGTTTCTTCACTGACCCAAGACCAGCAGTATTCAAATGATTCAATTCAACTCAATTCAATTCAATTTATTTAGTTCTATAGCGCTTGTAACAATTGATGTTGTCTCAAGGGTTTACAGAAGTGTAGAAACAGAATAAAAATGGTAAAGTTTTAAATTAAGTTAATATTTATGTCTAACATGTATGATCAAGCCTGAGGTGATGTTGGTGAGGAAAAACTCCCTGAGATGATATAAAGAAGAAACCTTGAGAGGAACCAGACTCAGAAGGGAACCTCATCCTCATTTGGGTGACACTGGACAGGAAATAATGTCAATGTAAATAATGTCCTTTCTACAACAGTTTGTAGTCGAGTAGAATTGTGCAACCAAGAGCTGCTGAGGAACTGACAGGTCAGCATCATTTATGAGTTCATTACAGACCCAACACTAATTCCTTCCTGCCAAATGATTAGAGTTAAGAGTAAATTAGAATAAAGAACTCAGGGCCACTTTTTCTTTTTTAGTGCACTATTTTGTCCTGAACTGTACCTTTGGCTTCGTGTGTTTGTGTTTCTTTATTTATTAACCTTAAGTAAACTCTGCACTTACACACATCCTGCTGATATGGAGTGTTTTTTTCTGGAAGTGTGTGTGATGTCATTCGCTCCAAACCTCTTCCTGCTCTATTTAAACCTGAGCATCTGCTTCAGATCAGAGATTTTAAATCAAATTTCAGAATAATGGTGAGTTCACTTTTTTTTATTTTAATAATATAGAGATTTATTCCCAAAGTGCATGATTATTATTATTATTATTATTATTATTATTATTATTATTATTATTATTATTATTATTGATAATTCTGTAAGCTTTATTAACATTTTCTGTGTACTGGAATAAAACAGGCTTATTATGTTTAAACAATCTTTTTTTTTTGAGTATTTTTACAGATATTTCTAAATGATAAATCCTGAAATCTAAAAATCATTAAATTCATAAAGATTAAAGATCAATAACAGTTGCATTGAGTTCAATAACTTAACTCAGTAACTTAAACTTTTTATTTTTACGTTTGCGTTTTTATTTGTGAATAGTTTTTGTAGCTAGTACTTTTCTAGCTTTTTTTTTTTTGCCAGACTTTAATGTTATGGAATAATCCTTTTTTTTTTTTACTTTTTTTATTTCATTTTTAATTAATTATATTTATAGAATAATGACATATAACCTTAATGAAGTCGTTTCAGTTTAAGGTTGTATGACAACAAAATGTAGAAATATTCAGTGGGGTGTAAATATTTATGAAAGTAAAGACATAAGTTTGTAAGTTTTGTGAGTTCGGTATAATTTTCTCTTGGTTTGTTTGTTTTATCGTTCCAAAGTCCATGATGAAGAGGTCGGTGTTTGTGGGTTTTGTCCTGCTTGCTCTTGTCCCTATGAGCCATGCTGCCTGCTGGCGTCAACAGAACAAAATTGGTAGATGTTTACACACACGCACACACATACACACACATACACATACACACACACACACACACACACAAACACACACATACACACACACACACATACACACACACACACCTACACACACACACCACACACACACACACACACACTGTACACACACACATACACACACACACACACACACACACACACATACAGTACACACACACACAAACACACAAACTTGTTATTTAGTCATTATTCCTTTCAAAATCATCATTATTAATAATATCCTGTCAGTAAACTCACTTCACTCAATTTTCAATTTTTATTTAATTTTCAAAAATGAATTTCAAACAATTATGAAGAAATTTACATTTAGTGAACACACACTTCTGTCTGGTATCACTGGTATACTGTCTGGTATTACCAGATGTAGAGAGTAGAGACAATCACGAATTGACAATCACGAGATACTTGAAGTCGTATCTCACGAGATAAGGGGGAAGTCGTGGCCTAATGGTTAGAGAGTTTGACTCATAACCCTAAGGTTGTGGGTTCGAGTCTCGGGCCGGCCACGACTGAGGTGCCCTTGAGCAAGGCACCGAACCAATCAACTGCTCCCTGGGCGCCGCAGCATAAATAGCTGCCCACTCCTCCGTGTCTGTGTTCACGGTGTGTGTGTTCACTGCTGTGTGTGTGTGCACTTTGGATGGGTTAAATGCAGAGAACAAATTCTGAGTATGGGTCACCATAATTAGCTGTATGTCACGTCACGTCACGAATCTTGAAGATCCAGAAAAAAAAAATCAATAAATTCTCTTATTTTTAGTCACAAGCTCACCTCTAATCTCTGGGTTAGTATTAAACATTACCTGCTGACACCATTCAGTTACGTTAGCTCTTGTGTTTATCCAGACAGGAAGTTTATACAACTATCAAAGTCTTCACAAACTTTACTTCGAACGAATCGTTCTCAAGCTCTTTGTTGAACACGAACACTTTTCAGATCCATGACAAACACTGATGTTTTAAGAATTAATAAATAGATGATTGTCCAAGGGGGGGCACAGTGGCTTAGTGGTTAGCACGTTCGCCTCACACCTCCAGGGTCAGGGTTCGATTCCCGCCTCCGCCTTGTGTGTGTGGAGTTTGCATGTTCTCCCCGTGCCTTGGGGGTTTCCTCCGGGTACTCCGGTTTCCTCCCCCCGGTCCAAAGACATGCATGGTAGGTTGATTGGTATCTCTGGAAAATTGTCCCTAGTGTGTGATTGCGTGAGTGAATGAGTGTGTGTGTGTGTGTGCCCTGCGATGGGTTGGCACTCCGTCCAGGGTGTATCCTGCCTTGATGCCCGATGACGCCTGAGATAGGCACAGGCTCCCCGTGACCCGAGGTAGTTCGGATAAGCAGTAGAAGATGAATGAATGAATGATTGTCCAAGAACAAGAAAAAATCTTAATGCATCCTTAATGCAGGAACACGACAACATCGTGTTCTACTCCTTGCAGCTAAAAACAGGAATCTGACACAGAAAAAATATCCTGGACATTTAAAGACTCAGCAACATTTTTGTAATCTTCTAGATATTTGATTTTAATGCTTGATGTGTTCAGAACATTAAATGAAGCTGCACTGCATGACTGGTCGACCAGATAACCGCACAAACGTTCATGTTTCTAATAAAGTGGTGACAAGTTTGTGTTGCATATTGAAACTGAACATCAGTTCTCTTTACTGTAGATGCGACTCATTGTCAAGACAATGTGGACAAGACGTGGCACCCGGTCGGATCCAGATGGACAAACAGCCAGTGTGCAAAGTGCAGTTGCTCTGTGGATATGATTGACTGCTGTGACGGGTAAAAACACACAACATACTGCACCATCACCTTCATCACTCCATCACCTTCTTCACTGTATAATGTTCTTCACTCCATCATCTTCTTTACTTCACCTTCTTCACTTCATCACTCCATCATCTTCTTCACTTCACCTTCTTCACTTCATCACTCTATCACGTTCTTCACTCCATCACCTTCTTCTCTTCACCTTCTTCACTTCAACACTCCATCACCTTCAATACTTTATCACCTTCTTCACCTTCAACACTCCACCATCTTCTTCACTTCACTTTCTTCACCTTCCTCACTCTAACACATTCTTCACTCCATCACCTTCTTCACTCCTTCACCTTCTTCACAATTTTTTTATGTCTTTTACAGATGGCCAACACATGTGTCTGGAGGCTGCAGCATTAAATATGATTATAAAACCTGTACATATGAATTGATTTATCCGGATAGAAATAGCCCCTGTATGGGAAGTGGATAGAGATTATTAAGATGAGATAAAAAAAAAAAAAATTAAAAAAAATGAGATAAAAACAACTGCAGAATTAAACCACAGAAGTACAAATACAACATGATGATGACTTTGAACATAAATATAATAAAGATTTACTTACTGATTACTGTTGTTGGGTGATGTGTCAGTAAAGCAGACTGGAGTCTCTGGTTCAATAAAGAAAATCTTGTTTACTGTACAATAGTTTAGTGTGAAAAATCTGATCTAAGTTAAAACTAAATCTGATCTGTGGGAAAAATCAGATGAGTTGGTCCTGAACTCAGAAGCAGGTGGCTGCACCTTTAAGGATCTTTAACAGTGAAGCAGGAACATTTGAGATCAGTTGAGGCTGAAAGCTGGACGTTCTGGACTGCGATTGAAGTGGTGGCTCCTGGAGGTGTGGTGAAGGTGGATGTGGTTTTATCCTTCACTTCACCTTCTCTACTACTTTATATGTGTAAACATTTTGTATTTGTATTTTTTTTTATCAGTTACTAGGATAGGTTTGCATTGCACTTTCACATGGTTTTAACATGTAATCATATATTATTAAACTAATGGCATGGGGATAAACATAATGATGATAAGAAGAGTTCTCCATAAGTGTTTACTCAGGTTTATAATTGTTGTTTTTATTTTCTTCCTTCATTTTGTGAGTTTGCCTCTTTATTTGTATCATATATAGAATTGGTCAGTCCCCACGTGGGTCTGTTATTTTTACAAGTTATTAACCAATCTAAAGCCTTGAAAATAGCTTGAGCGCAAATCTCATAACTCCATTGGACACTTCAACTGTCCACCTCTTCCTCACTCCGTGTGAGAGCTTCGCGGCATATTTCTCCTCAAGAAGAGTCGCAACGAATCAACACGTCTTCTGAGGTAAATGTCTTCAAAACACTGGGCTCAAAGAAAAAAAATCTTGACCCCCGCTAGTTCTGGTGCTCGTCTGAGGACAGGAATTTAGCGCAAGACAATCCACTGCAACACGGACTAAACCCTGTGCACTGCAGATAAGGTAGTCCCTGTCGGGCGGAATCCTCATATCTCCAAAACCGTTATTTTTCAGGAAATTTAAAAAACGCCGTATTTTTTGGAGTTATTAAACATTGTATCGTTAAAGTTGTTATTATACTTTATATTGCTATCATATACTGTTGTGTACCAACATTAACACAACATTTTCCCAAAGTCACGTTTTATCGTAGATACAAGCTTTATGACTTGGGAGCAGGGAGATACAACATTATGCTGTCATTGAGAAGAACGGTACGGACACAGACGTCGCTGCTGCCAGCAGTGTTCAATAAAGTCTGCGGTCACGTTGAGCCTTTTGACAAGAAACAAGGCTTCGATAGTTAACCAAAGCTAATGACTATAGTAACATACATCTTTCATAAACTCTATTTTAAAGGTTTAAGAGCTATATGCAATATAGACAACGACTAGCAACAGGGAAGTGAGCAAACAGAGTATATATAACTGACAGGAACCAATGACAAAGCAGAGACAATCAGAGACAAAGACAACACACCTGAAGGAGAGATGGAGTTTAATTAATGTCCATGGTAACCAATGAGTGGGCGGAGCAAACAATTAACAACAAGGAAAGACAGCAGACAGAAACAGGGCAGAAACACAGACAGACTCATTACAATTATATTATAAAAAACATTTTAAAACGTCAATGAACATGTATAATAAGCAGTAATAAATAGTAATAAATAGATATTTAAAATACATCAATAACACAAATAAACAAAGATAAAATCATAGTTAAAGGAATAGTTCACCCAATAAATAAAATTAATAAAGGTCAAATTATCGTTTCACTACGTTATTGTGTTTACGTATAATAACGAGGCGAAAAGCCAACCAGCTTGCTTAAAGTGATGAGCATGATGGCAAAGGCAGCTACTTGTTGAACATAACGGTTTGCTTGACATTGTAAGATACAATCCTATCTTATCTGCAGTGCACAGGGTTTAGTCCGCGTTGCAGTTCATTGTCTTGCGCTAAATTCCTGTCCTCAGGTGAGCACCAGAACTAGCGGGGGTCAATATTTTTTTTTCTTTGAGCCCCACGAAAATCACTTTAGATATCACTTTAAGACGTGTTGATTCGTTGCGACTCTTAATCTTGAGGAGAAATATGCCGCGAAGCTCTCCCGCGGAGTGAAGAAGAGGTGGATTTACGAGGTTTCTCAGACAGTTCAAGTGTCCAATGGAGTTAAGAGATTTGCGATCAAGCTATTTTCAAAGCTTTAGATTGGTTAATAACTTGTAAAAATAACAGACCCACGTGGGGACTGACCAATAGCATCGATATGTGAAAAAATATGAAACTGACCAAATTTGGACATACGAGGTTTCCGCCCGACAGCGACGATATGTTGTTTTATTTACATATCTGTCAGGATGGAGCCCTGAGTTTTGGCCATGTGCTTTTGTTTTTGTTCTGTGTCACATGTCTGCCCCGCCCTTGTTTGGTGTTACTCATGTTATTATTCTTTGTTATTATTCTAAAATCTGTACTGTAATGGTTTTAAAGAGCGTTGAAGTGCGAGCACGTTCATTCGCTATACTCTCTTAGCTTCTGATTTAGGGAATAAGGTTTCTTCACTGACCCAAGACCAGCAGTATTCAAATGATTCAATTCAACTCAATTCAATTCAATTTATTTAGTTCTATAGCGCTTGTAACAATTGATGTTGTCTCACGGGTTTACAGAAGTGTAGAAACAGAATAAAAATGGTAAAGTTTTAAATTAAGTTAATATTTATGTCTAACATGTATGATCAAGCCTGAGGTGATGTTGGTGAGGAAAAACTCCCTGAGATGATATAAGGAAGAAACCTTGAGAGGAACCAGACTCAGAAGGGAACCTCATCCTCATTTGGGTGACACTGGACAGGAAATAATGTCAATGTAAATAATGTCCTTTCTACAACAGTTTGTAGTCGAGTAGAATTGTGCAACCAAGAGCTGCTGAGGAACTGACAGGTCAGCATCATTTATGAGTTCATTACAGACCCAACACTAATTCCTTCCTGCCAAATGATTAGAGTTAAGAGTAAATTAGAATAAAGAACTCAGGGCCACTTTTTCTTTTTTAGTGCACTATTTTGTCCTGAACTGTACCTTTGGCTTCGTGTTTTTTTTGGCTTCGTGTTTTTTTTTGCCAGACATTAAAGTCTGGCAAAAAAAAAAGCTAGAAAAGTACTA
Organism: Tachysurus vachellii; assembly: GCF_030014155.1. NCBI lineage: Eukaryota > Metazoa > Chordata > Actinopteri > Siluriformes > Bagridae > Tachysurus > Tachysurus vachellii. The sequence goes on from NC_083479.1 coordinate 17,515,921, forward strand.
GCTACAAAAACTATTTACAAATAAAAATGCAAACGTAAAAATAAAAAGTTTAAGTTATGCATAAATGTTTACTGAGTTTACAATAAAAATTTCAGTGGAATTATGGAATAATCCATTTTTTTTTTTTTTTTTTTACTTATTTTATTTCATTTTTAATTAATTATATTTATAGAATAATGACATATAACCTTAATGAAGTCGTTTCAGTTTAAGGTTGTATGACAACAAAATGTAGAAATATTCAGTGGGGTGTAAATATTTATGAAAGTAAAGACATAAGTTTGTAAGTTTTGTGAGTTCGGTATAATTTTCTCTTGGTTTGTTTGTTTTATCGTTCCAAAGTCCATGATGAAGAGGTCGGTGTTTGTGGGTTTTGTCCTGCTTGCTCTTGTCCCTATGATCCATGCTGCCTGCTGGCATCAACTGAACAAATTTGGTAGATGTTTACACACACGCACACACACACACACAAACACACACACATACACACACACCACATACACACACACGCACACACACACACACACACATACACACACACACACACACACACACACACACACATACACACACACACACACACACAAACACACACACATACACACACACCACATACACACACACCACACACACACACACACACTGTACACACACACACACCACACACACACATATACACACACATACACACACACATACACACACACCACACACACACACAAACACACAAACTTGTTAGTTAGTCATTATTCCTTTCAAAATCATCATTATTAATAATATCATGTCAGTAAACTCACTTCACTCAATTTCAATTTTTATTTATTTTTCAAAAATGAATTTCAAACAATTACGAACAAATTTACATTTAGTGAACACACTACCAGAACCGACACACTTCTGTCTGGTATCACCAGATGTAGAGAGTAGAGACAATCACGACTTGACAATCACGAGATACTTGAATTTAAGGGGGAAGTCGTGGCCTAATGGTTAGAGAGTTTGACTCATAACCCTAAGGTTGTGGGTTCGAGTCTTGGGCCGGCCACGACTGAGGTGCCCTTGAGCAAGGCACCGAACCAACCAACTGCTCCCCGGGCGCCGCAGCATAAATAGCTGCCCACTCCTCCGTGTCTGTGTTCACGGTGTGTGTGTGTGTTCACTGCTGTGTGTGTGTGCACTTTGGATGGGTTAAATGCAGAGAACAAATTCTGAGTATGGGTCACCATAATTAGCTGTATGTCACGTCACGTCACGAATCTTGAAGATCCAGAAAAAAAAAAATCAATAAATTCTCTTATTTTTAGTCACAAGCTCACCTCTAATCTCTGGGTTAGTATTAAACATTACCTGCTGACACCATTCAGTTACGTTAGCTCTTGTGTTTATCCAGACAGGAAGTTTATACAACTATCAAAGTCTTCACAAACTTTACTTCGAACGAATCGTTCTCAAGCTCTTTGTTGAACACGAACACTTTTCAGATCCACGACAAACACTGATGTTTTAAGAATTAATAAATACATGATTGTCCAAGACAAGAAAAAATCTTAATGCCTCGTTAATGCATCCTTAATGCAGGAACACAACAACATCGTGTTCTACTCCTTGCAGCTAAAAACAGGAATCTGACACAGAAAAAAATATCCTGGACATTTAAAGACTCAGCAACACTTTTGTAATCTTCTAGATATTTGATTTTAATGTTTGATGTGTTCAGAACATTAAATGAAGCTGCACTGCATGACTGGTCGACCAGATAACCGCACAAACGTTCATGTTTCTAATAAAGTGGTGACAAGTTTGTGTTGCATATTGAAACTGAACATCAGTTCTCTTTACTGTAGATGCGACTCATTGTCAAGACAATGTGGACAAGACGTGGCACCCGGTCGGATCCAGATGGACAAACAGCCAGTGTGCAAAGTGCAGTTGCTCTGTGAATGAGATTCGCTGCTGTGACGGGTAAAAACACACAACATACTGCACCATCACCTTCATCACTCCATCACCTTCTTCACTGTATCATGTTCTTCACTCCATCATCTTCTTTACTTCACCTTCTTCACTTCATCACTCCACCACATTAAACACCTTCACTTCAACAATCCATCACCTTCAATACTTTATCACCTTCTTCACCTTCAACACTCCACCATCTTCTTCACTTCACTTTCTTCACCTTCATCACTCTAACACGTTCTTCACTCCATCACCTTCTTTGCTCCTTCACCTTCTTCACAAATTTTTATGTCTTTTACAGATGGCCAACACATGTGTCTGGAGGCTGCAGCATTAAATATGATTATAAAACCTGTACATATGAATTGATTTATCCGGATAGAAATAGCCCCTGTATGGGAAGTGGATAGAGATTATTAAGATGAGATAAAAAAAAAAAAAAAAAAAAAAAAAGAGATAAAAACAACTGCAGAATTAAACCACAGAAGTACAAATACAACATGATGATGACTTTGAACATAAATATAATAAAGATTTACTTACTGATTACTGTTGTTGGGTGATGTGTCAGTAAAGCAGACTGGAGTCTCTGGTTCAATAGAAGAAAATCTTGTTTACTGTACAATAGTTTAGTGTGAAAAATCTGATCTAAGTTAAAACTAAATCTGATCTGTGGGAAAAATCAGATGAGTTGGTCCTGAACTCAGAAGCAGGTGGCTGCACCTTTAAGGATCTTTAACAGTGAAGCAGGAACATTTGAGATCAGTTGAGGCTGAAAGCTGGACGTTCTGGACTGCGATTGAAGTGGTGGCTCCTGGAGGTGTGGTGAAGGTGGATGTGGTTTTATCCTTCACTTCACCTTCTCTACTACTTTATATGTGTAAACATTTTGTATTTGTATTTTTTTTTATCAGTTACTAGGATAGGTTTGCATTGCACTTTCACATGGTTTTAACATGTAATCATATATTATTAAACTAATGGCATGGGGATAAACATAATGATGATAAGAAGAGTTCTCCATAAGTGTTTACTCAGGTTTATAATTGTTGTTTTTATTTTCTTCCTTCATTTTGTGAGTTTGCCTCTTTATTTGTATCATATATAGAATTGGTCAGTCCCCACGTGGGTCTGTTATTTTTACAAGTTATTAACCAATCTAAAGCCTTGAAAATAGCTTGAGCGCAAATCTCATAACTCCATTGGACACTTCAACTGTCCACCTCTTCCTCACTCCGTGTGAGAGCTTCGCGGCATATTTCTCCTCAAGAAGAGTCGCAACGAATCAACACGTCTTCTGAGGTAAATGTCTTCAAAACACTGGGCTCAAAGAAAAAAAATCTTGACCCCCGCTAGTTCTGGTGCTCGTCTGAGGACAGGAATTTAGCGCAAGACAATCCACTGCAACACGGACTAAACCCTGTGCACTGCAGATAAGGTAGTCGCTGTCGGGCGGAATCCTCATATCTCCAAAACCGTTATTTTTCAGGAAATTTAAAAAACGCCGTATTTTTTGGAGTTATTAAACATTGTATCGTTAAAGTTGTTATTATACTTTATATTGCTATCATATACTGTTGTGTACCAACATTAACACAACATTTTCCCAAAGTCACGTTTTATCGTAGATACAAGCTTTATGACTTGGGAGCAGGGAGATACAACATTATGCTGTCATTGAGAAGAACGGTACGGACACAGACGTCGCTGCTGCCAGCAGTGTTCAATAAAGTCTGCGGTCACGTTGAGCCTTTTGACAAGAAACAAGGCTTCAATAGTTAACCAAAGCTAATGACTATAGTTACATACATCTTCCATAAACTCTATTTTAAAGGTTTAAGAGCTATATGCAATATAGACAACGACTAGCAACAGGGAAGTGAGCAAACAGAGTATATATAACTGACAGGAACCAATGACAAAGCAGAGACAATCAGAGACAAAGACAACACACCTGAAGGAGAGATGGAGTTTAATTAATGTCCATGGTAACCAATGAGTGGGCGGAGCAAACAATTAACAACAAGGAAAGACAGCAGACAGAAACAGGGCAGAAACACAGACAGACTCATTACAATTATATTATAAAAAACATTTTAAAACGTCAATGAACATGTATAATAAGCAGTAATAAATAGTAATAAATAGATATTTAAAATACATCAATAACACAAATAAACAAAGATAAAATCATAGTTAAAGGAATAGTTCACCCAATAAATAAAATTAATAAAGGTCAAATTATCGTTTCACTACGTTATTGTGTTTACGTATAATAACGAGGCGAAAAGCCAACCAGCTTGCTTAAAGTGATGAGCATGATGGCAAAGGCAGCTACTTGTTGAACATAACGGTTTGCTTGACATTGTAAGATACAATCCTATCTTATCTGCAGTGCACAGGGTTTAGTCCGCGTTGCAGTTCATTGTCTTGCGCTAAATTCCTGTCCTCAGGTGAGCACCAGAACTAGCGGGGGTCAATATTTTTTTTTCTTTGAGCCCCACGAAAATCACTTTAGATATCACTTTAAGACGTGTTGATTCGTTGCGACTCTTAATCTTGAGGAGAAATATGCCGCGAAGCTCTCCCGCGGAGTGAAGAAGAGGTGGAGTTACGAGGTTTCTCAGACAGTTCAAGTGTCCAATGGAGTTAAGAGATTTGCGATCAAGCTATTTTCAAAGCTTTAGATTGGTTAATAACTTGTAAAAATAACAGACCCACGTGGGGACTGACCAATAGCATCGATATGTGAAAAAATATGAAACTGACCAAATTTGGACATACGAGGTTTCCGCTCGACAGCGACGATATGTTGTTTTATTTACATATCTGTCAGGATGGAGCCCTGAGTTTTGGCCATGTGCTTTTGTTTATGTTCTGTGTCACATGTCTGCCCCGCCCTTGTTTGGTGTTACTCATCTTATTATTCTTTGTTATTATTCTAAAATCTGTACTGTAATGGTTTTAAAGAGCGTTGAAGTGCGAGCACGTTCATTCGCTATACTCTCTTAGCTTCTGATTTAGGGAATAAGGTTTCTTCACTGACCCAAGACCAGCAGTATTCAAATGATTCAATTCAACTCAATTCAATTCAATTTATTTAGTTCTATAGCGCTTGTAACAATTGATGTTGTCTCAAGGGTTTACAGAAGTGTAGAAACAGAATAAAAATGGTAAAGTTTTAAATTAAGTTAATATTTATGTCTAACATGTATGATCAAGCCTGAGGTGATGTTGGTGAGGAAAAACTCCCTGAGATGATATGAGGAAGAAACCTTGAGAGGAACCAGACTCAGAAGGGAACCTCATCCTCATTTGGGTGACACTGGACAGGAAATAATGTCAATGTAAATAATGTCCTTTCTACAACAGTTTGTAGTCGAGTAGAATTGTGCAACCAAGAGCTGCTGAGGAACTGACAGGTCAGCATCATTTATGAGTTCATTACAGACCCAACACTAATTCCTTCCTGCCAAATGATTAGAGTTAAGAGTAAATTAGAATAAAGAACTCAGGGCCACTTTTTCTTTTTTAGTGCACTATTTTGTCCTGAACTGTACCTTTGGCTTCGTGTGTTTGTGTTTCTTTATTTATTAACCTTAAGTAAACTCTGCACTTACACACATCCTGCTGATATGGAGTGTTTTTTTCTGGAAGTGTGTGTGATGTCATTCGCTCCAAACCTCTTCCTGCTCTATTTAAACCTGAGCATCTGCTTCAGATCAGAGATTTTATATCAAATTTCAGAATAATGGTGAGTTCACTTTTTTTTATTTTAATAATATAGAGATTTATTCCCAAAGTGCATGATTATTATTATTATTATTATTATTATTATTATTATTATTATTGATAATTCTGTAAGCTTTATTAACATTTTCTGTGTACTGGAATAAAACAGGCTTATTATGTTTAAACAATCTTTTTTTTTTTGAGTATTTTTACAGATATTTCTAAATGATAAATCCTGAAATCTAAAAATCATTAAATTCATAAAGATTAAAGATCAATAACAGTTGCATTGAGTTCAATAACTTAACTCAGTAACTTAAACTTTTTATTTTTACGTTTGCGTTTTTATTTGTGAATAGTTTTTGTAGCTAGTACTTTTCTAGCTTTTTTTTTTTGCCAGACTTTAATGTTATGGAATAATCCTTTTTTTTTTTTACTTTTTTTATTTCATTTTTAATTAATTATATTTATAGAATAATGACATATAACCTTAATGAAGTCGTTTCAGTTTAAGGTTGTATGACAACAAAATGTAGAAATATTCAGTGGGGTGTAAATATTTATGAAAGTAAAGACATAAGTTTGTAAGTTTTGTGAGTTCGGTATAATTTTCTCTTGGTTTGTTTGTTTTATCGTTCCAAAGTCCATGATGAAGAGGTCGGTGTTTGTGGGTTTTGTCCTGCTTGCTCTTGTCCCTATGATCCATGCTGCCTGCTGGCGTCAACAGAACAAAATTGGTAGATGTTTACACACACGCACACACATACACACACATACACATACACACACACACACACACACAAACACACACATACACACACACACATACACACACACACACCTACACACACACACCACACACACACACACACACACACTGTACACACACACATACACACACACACACACACACACACACACACACACACACACACATACAGTACACACACACACAAACACACAAACTTGTTAGTTAGTCATTATTCCTTTCAAAATCATCATTATTAATAATATCCTGTCAGTAAACTCACTTCACTCAATTTTCAATTTTTATTTAATTTTCAAAAATGAATTTCAAACAATTATGAAGAAATTTACATTTAGTGAACACACACTTCTGTCTGGTATCACTGGTATACTGTCTGGTATTACCAGATGTAGAGAGTAGAGACAATCACGAATTGACAATCACGAGATACTTGAAGTCGTATCTCACGAGATAAGGGGGAAGTCGTGGCCTAACGGTTAGAGAGTTTGACTCATAACCCTGAGGTTGTGGGTTCGAGTCTCGGGCCGGCCACGACTGAGGTGCCCTTGAGCAAGGCACCGAACCAATCAACTGCTCCCCGGGCGCCGCAGCATAAATAGCTGCCCACTCCTCCGTGTCTGTGTTCACGGTGTGTGTGTGTGTTCACTGCTGTGTGTGTGTGCACTTTGGATGGGTTAAATGCAGAGAACAAATTCTGAGTATGGGTCACCATAATTAGCTGTATGTCACGTCACGTCACGAATCTTGAAGATCCAGAAAAAAAAAATCAATAAATTCTCTTATTTTTAGTCACAAGCTCACCTCTAATCTCTGGGTTAGTATTAAACATTACCTGCTGACACCATTCAGTTACGTTAGCTCTTGTGTTTATCCAGACAGGAAGTTTATACAACTATCAAAGTCTTCACAAACTTTACTTCGAACGAATCGTTCTCAAGCTCTTTGTTGAACACGAACACTTTTCAGATCCATGACAAACACTGATGTTTTAAGAATTAATAAATACATGATTGTCCAAGGGGGGGCACAGTGGCTTAGTGGTTAGCACGTTCGCCTCACACCTCCAGGGTCAGGGTTCGATTCCCGCCTCCGCCTTGTGTGTGTGGAGTTTGCATGTTCTCCCCGTGCCTTGGGGGTTTCCTCCGGGTACTCCGGTTTCCTCCCCCCGGTCCAAAGACATGCATGGTAGGTTGATTGGTATCTCTGGAAAATTGTCCCTAGTGTGTGATTGCGTGAGTGAATGAGTGTGTGTGTGTGTGTGCCCTGCGATGGGTTGGCACTCCGTCCAGGGTGTACCCTGCCTTGATGCCCGATGACGCCTGAGATAGGCACAGGCTCCCCGTGACCCGAGGTAGTTCGGATAAGCAGTAGAAGATGAATGAATGAATGAATGAATGATTGTCCAAGAACAAGAAAAAATCTTAATGCCTCGTTAATGCATCCTTAATGCAGGAACACGACAACATCGTGTTCTACTCCTTGCAGCTAAAAACAGGAATCTGACACAGAAAAAATATCCTGGACATTTAAAGACTCAGAAACACTTTTGTAATCTTCTAGATATTTGATTTTAATGCTTGATGTGTTCAGAACATTAAATGAAGCTGCACTGCATGACTGGTCGACCAGATAACCGCACAAACGTTCATGTTTCTAATAAAGTGGTGACAAGTTTGTGTTGCATATTGAAACTGAACATCAGTTCTCTTTACTGTAGATGCGACTCATTGTCAAGACAATGTGGACAAGACGTGGCACCCGGTCGGATCCAGATGGACAAACAGCCAGTGTGCAAAGTGCAGTTGCTCTGTGGATATGATTGACTGCTGTGACGGGTAAAAACACACAACATACTGCACCATCACCTTCATCACTCCATCACCTTCTTCACTGTATAATGTTCTTCACTCCATCATCTTCTTTACTTCACCTTCTTCACTTCATCACTCCATCATCTTCTTCACTTCACCTTCTTCACTTCATCACTCTATCACGTTCTTCACTCCATCACCTTCTTCTCTTCACCTTCTTCACTTCAACACTCCATCACCTTCAATACTTTATCACCTTCTTCACCTTCAACACTCCACCATCTTCTTCACTTCACTTTCTTCACCTTCCTCACTCTAACACATTCTTCACTCCATCACCTTCTTCACTCCTTCACCTTCTTCACAATTTTTTTATGTCTTTTACAGATGGCCAACACATGTGTCTGGAGGCTGCAGCATTAAATATGATTATAAAACCTGTACATATGAATTGATTTATCCGGATAGAAATAGCCCCTGTATGGGAAGTGGATAGAGATTATTAAGATGAGATAAAAAAAAAAAAAAATAAAAAAAATGAGATAAAAACAACTGCAGAATTAAACCACAGAAGTACAAATACAACATGATGATGACTTTGAACATAAATATAATAAAGATTTACTTACTGATTACTGTTGTTGAGTGATGTGTCAGTAAAGCAGACTGGAGTCTCTGGTTCAATAAAGAAAATCTTGTTTACTGTACAATAGTTTAGTGTGAAAAATCTGATCTAAGTTAAAACTAAATCTGATCTGTGGGAAAAATCAGATGAGTTGGTCCTGAACTCAGAAGCAGGTGGCTGCACCTTTAAGGATCTTTAACAGTGAAGCAGGAACATTTGAGATCAGTTGAAAGCTGGACGTTCTGGACTGCGATTGAAGTGGTGGCTCCTGGAGGTGTGGTGAAGGTGGATGTGGTTTTATCCTTCACTTCACCTTCTCTACTACTTTATACGTGTCAGTTTTTTTTTAGTCAGGTTTATAATTGTTGTTTTTATTTTCTTCTTTCATTTTGTGAGTTTGCCTCTTTATTTGTATCATATATCTATATATATATATATATATATATATATATATATATATATATATATATATATATATATATACGTATATATATATATATATATATATATATATATATATATATATATATATATATATATATATATATATATATGGAAAATATACCTGTAATAAAATCTTATTCATCTAATGGCATGTGGAGAAACATGATGATGATGATGATGATGATGATGATGATGATGATGATGATGATAGTCTTAAATGATTTCTGGTTCTGGAATCTTAAGTCTGTAACCTAGTGAACCAGAGTTAATGTATTCAATGATAAGAGACTTAAAAGCACTTTTGTATGTCATGCAGGAAAAGGGCTTCTGTCAAATGCTATACATGTAAATGATTTCTCTGTAAGAGTTCACTCAGGTTAATGATCTGCTTTTTTATTTTCTATCTTTTCCTGTACCTTTGACTTTGTTTGTTTGTGTTTCTTTATTTTTATATATTATCTTTATTATTCCCTAAGTAAATAATGGCAAGTAATTTTTATTAATAATATAGAGATTTATTCCCAAAGTGTATTATATTATTATCCGTTTAGATTAGGCTTATTATGTTTATACAAAATGTCTGAGAGTGAAATTATTAATGTGTTTATTTCTACAGATATTTCTAAAGATAATGTCAAAAATATACATGCACAAATACTCACAAATAGTTTTTTCAGTTCAATTTAAAACATTTTTAGTGAAGTGTGTAAACATATCTGTTCTCAAATCATCAGATAATCGAATTATGTGGAGGTTTACATGCATTTACACACACACACACACAGACACACATATACACTTGTGTTCCAGTGAATATTTCCATAACACTTTACAATAACAGTACATAAATAATCCTGTAAATTAATGAGGACTTAATGCATGTACTCATCAAAACCTAATGAAGAGTTATTAACTACAACGTGATTCTTAGGCATTATGTGATGTGCAATATGCCACTAATGTAATAACGTTATATACAGGCATAATAATATGGGTTTCATTAATCAATGCATTTCACAGTTATTTGTCTTTTTTAACTGTTTAATCCCCTTTCAGGACGTCATGTTTAAATGTCTGTCGTTGAACGCTAAATTTCCTTGTACTGTATATAATGCCAATATTGTTATAGTGTTAGTTAAATAAATATATGTTGTATTATTACATGCATGCATACTGAGTTCGGTATCAGCCAATCAGACGCTGTTATGTCAATATACTGGGACTAGTTCTGTGTTTGTTTCCATTTAGCGCAGAATGCAGGCAGGTTTGGGTGTTAATGGTTGAAGGGAAACCCATCAGCACTGGGCAAGAGTATAAATCACCGTTGTTGTAAGGTGTTGCCTTTATTATTCAAGTAAAGTTCCTGAAATGGAGCTTTATTTGTTGTGTGCTTGATTTTGCGCCTCCACCGACACTGATAGCCAAAAGGAGAGACCACAACAGTATTGTACCTTCACCTACCACCTTAAGTAATTCATGAATATGATTTCAACCTGAATCATTTTAAATCATGATACGTTTTAGCTTTTCAGCTGTTTTTTTAATATATTTATATATTTTGATATATTTTGTGCTTAGCATTGACTTTCAGGGGCCCAGAGTAAAATATCTTTTCTGTACATGTAGCTCTGCTAGCAATGTAATTAGCAAATGGGCGTCTGGTAGCCTAGTGGTTAAGGTGTTGGGCTACCAGCCCGTGTGTGAATTATCATTTCCCATGTGTGGATTATTTCCTGTTTATAGGCTGTAACGTCCGTGGATTAAATACCTGCACCTGTGAAAACCACCTTCTTGGGCTTCATTCTGGCAGCAGGGAATGTTTGCATGAATCCGGACAGAATCAAGACCTTTGGGGATTGGCCTCACCCCAGGACACGTAGGCACCTCCAGCAGTTCTTGGGATTTGCCAGTTTTTATCACGATTCACCCGGTGCAAAAGTTCAGTCGCAGCACCCCTGCACCAGCTAACTTCCTCCCTTCAACCCTACTCTTGGAGACCTCAAGCCGAGCAAGCCTTCACACAACTTAAGCAGTTTTTCACCTCTGCCCCATCCTCACCTTGCCAGATTCCACTCGACAATTTGTGGTTGATGCATCAGATACCGGTGTTGTTGCCGTTTTGTCTTAGAGGGACTCCAAGGACAATAAACTTCACCCTTGTGCCTTTTTTTCTTGTCGTCTCTCCCTGCCCGAACGGAACTACACCATTGGCGAACGTGAGTTAACTCGCCCTGGAGGAATGGCGTCACTGGTTGGAGGGGGCTGAACAACCTTTTCTGGTCTGGACAGACCACAAGAACCTCGAGTACCTTCGGACAGCCAAGAGGCTGAAACCTGACAGGCTCGTTGGACCCTCTTCTTTGGGAGGTTCAACTTTACACATTCTTCCCCACTCCGTCGCTTTCAGGCCGTTCGGCTGGGGATAGAGAGAAGAGTTCAGCAAGCCGTGTCTAACCTTCCTATCCTACTGACTGTCCAGAGGGCAAACTCTATGTTCACCTCCGATCACCTCCGGTCCCAAGTTCTCCAGTGGTGTCACAATTCCTGACTTTTCTGTCACCCCAGGTTCCCTCGGACCTTATCGGTTCTCCAACAATGGTTTTGGTGTCCCTCACTCAGACGTGATGCTCGGGACTTTGTCACGGCCTGTCAAGTATGTGCTCAACACAAGAGCTCTTGATCTCTCCCATCCGGTCTCCTTCGGCCTCTGCCGATCCCTTGCCGACCATGGTCACATATCTCGTTAGATTTCGTCACCGGTCTCCCTCTTTCCGATGGCTAATCCATTATTCTCTCTGTAGCCGATCGCTTTTCTAAGCTCACCCATTTTCTTCCCCTGACCAAACTTTCTTTGGCCAAAGAAACGGCTTTGCTCCTCCTTCAACAAGTTTTCCGACTCCATGGCATTCCCCGGAACATAGTCTCAGACAGAGACTATCCGTTCCCTATATCCAAGGTGATAAATCCAGTTGCAGTCCGGCTCAAGCTCCCCAGGGTGTTGCGCCTCCACCCCAATTTTCATGTCTCCAGACTTAAACCTGTCCAGGCCTGTGTGCTGGGTTCCTCCCTAGCACCTCCACAATGCTCACTGATATAATGTAATTCGCTCTGGATAAGAGCATCTGCCAAATACTGGAAATATAACTAGCAAACTTTTTAAGTTGTCAGCTAGTAGCTACATTTTTAAGTACTTTTCCGAAACTGAGTATGCCTCAGATGACATCCTAATAATCATTTCCAAATATGATCACCTGCTTGTGCATCGTACATGTTCAAAGTTAAACTGTTTCAACATGAATTAGTTCTCTGACACTTCTATACCATCACACTCCCCTCATTAGTTAGATATCTGATGCTTACTTCTTACTTCATTTACTGCTGCAAAACATAGTGAGAAGCTAATTACACTGTGCACTTATGCGTAAATATAGTGGCAGTAAAATAGCATTGAATGAAATGAAGAGTGTAAAATCCACACATACAGTAAGCAAGGGCACACAGTGAAACAACTCACTCAACTCAGTTCATCTTCACAACAAACTCAAGGACATGGATTCGCTTTGGATAAAGAACTAAAAAAAGTTTAGATTTATTTATTTACTTGTTTGTTTGTTTATTGATTATAGATGTTAATAACAGGAAAATTGGCGTCTAATTTAAACAGTGCAACTTTAACTGCGTTATATAACTGCGTAATTATTATTATTATTATTATTATTATTATTATTATTATTATTATTATTATTATTATTATTATAAGCTAATATCACTTCATAAAACAATTGATTATATGACCTTTGGCAGAGGCAAACACTTCAGTAACATTTTACAATAATAGTGCATAACTAATCTTGAAATAATTCCTGAATACCTGAGTTAAGGCATGTTTTTTTGTGTTTAATATAGAGTTAATTGTAACCATAACGTGAGTCATGTTAGTTAATGTATTAATTAACCCAATCAAACATGCTCTACTTAATACTAAACCACGGGCCCTGGGTCCTAGTGCCCCACTCTCGAGCTGGTATATCTATATCTGCCTTATATATATAAAACATATTCATCCACATTCTATCCCATTCACTGCTCATTGTACAGATATATTTTTATTTGATTTATTGTGTATTGTATCTATAATTTTACCCATCTTACTGTTTTTCCTGATACTTCTACTTACTTCAATAAGGGAAAGTCTTAAAACACATTTCATTAGATGTCATATTGTGTACGATTCTATATGTGACAAATAAAATTTTTATTTGAATTTAATCCAGCAGCATACGATGATTATTGTGTAAGCAACCGCATATAGCATGTTATACAAATAATCTGAAACAATGCTTGTTTAATTCAAATTCTTTCCTACAGAGCAGGTTTGATTTAGTTTAGCATGATGGGTTACAAAATATATAAAATAAGTGCCATGTACTGATATGTATCTTTTTTTATTATTCATGCACTGTTATTGTAAAGTGTTACAGACATTTCACCATAAATACGAGTAATACAATTCATATTTAACATGTTTTGGCATAAAAAAAGATGAGTTTCTTTTTTAGGAGACATTTTTTTAACTGGTGTAGTGAGAGAGAGAGAGAGAGAGAGAGAGAGAGAGAGAGAGAGAGAGAGAGAGAGAGGAGGAAACACGTGAAAGACGGAGAGAGATAGAGAGCGCGTGATCAGATTGTGTGAACAAGTGATTGCAAAACAGAGAGAGAGTGAGTGTGTGTGTGTGTGTGTGTGTGTGTGTGTAAGAAAGAGAGAGATAAAGTGTGTGTGTGTGTGTGCAAGAAATAGAGAAAGTGTGTGTGTGTGTGTGTGTGTAAGAAAGAGAGAGAGAGAGAGTGTGTGTGTGTGTGTGTGTGTGTGTGTGTGTGTGTGTGTGTGTGTGTAAGAAAGAGAGAGAGAGAGAGAGAGAGAGAGAGAGAGAGAGAAGGAGGCTGGTGAGGAAATGACAGATTTTATAAGTGAGAACACGAAGTAATTTGTTAATTCCACAACATTAATTATATATAAACTGTTAAAATAAAAGACTCATTAATACATTAAACATTGTGATCATATAAAAATGGACCAACAAGCTCCCAACCCTGCTATAAGACAAAAATGATGCAGCACTACGCTACGACCTGTCGTGTGTTATTCCTTACATAACTCACACCTTGTATCTTTTTCCTGAGAAATGAAAAAAGACGAAACATCTCTGTCCTGAACATGTGGTGGGAAACATCCTGACTGTTACAAAGCACTGACACTGGAGTCTCCTTCCACACACTTCCACAAACATCTCTATCTCTCTATCCACACATTGTTAACTATGTTAAATACCAAGATGAACTGGATTATTTTTAGAATGTCTTGTTACTATAGAAACACGAACGTATTAGAAAGAGCACATTGTGAGAGATGAAAAAAAATCTAACTACTTTATCACAGATGGAGTATAAATTTGCATTAAAGTAACAATAGACATTCATGAAACTTATAATACGCTTGCTGTTGCTAGAAAAAAAAATCAACATAAAAAAGTATGCGTAAAAATATAAAAATTAATTAACTTTATCTTCATTTCCCACTGGAGAGATGAACTAAATTCAATTAAATCTAAGACTCAGAGGCATGTGTGTTAGGAAAGCTCGTTAATTAGAACTTTTCTATCTCATTATACATCTTCTGAAGTAGCAACCCAAATATCTTCTCCTCGTATTCATATCGACGACTTTCAAAGAAATGGTCTGAACATATCATTCCTCCTGACAAGAGAAATAGGTAGTGCATCTTCAGTGCTGGGGAAATTGCCATCATTAACGTGGACGTAATGCAGCCGCAGCCCGGAGGACGGAAGGACGGGGAAATTTAGGACACAGGCAGACACGTGATAACGGCACAGAGATGAGGTTTCGATTGGTAGCTTGAGGAAATACGGAGGTGAAGAATATTGCATCAAGTTCTTTTAGCTTCTATGCGTATGTAGACCTCGAGTGTGCTGAGGGCAAGTGACTGAAACAGACTTGCATCCAGACCCGTTAAAAAAGAGACAATGACAAAACTTAAAGGATTGCTCAACAGACAGGGAGCTCCAAACAAAGAATTCAGCTTAATTCAATTCACTAACAATGGACACTCTGAACAAAAAGATATAAATTCAAAGATATAACACAACAATCCTCATCAGTGATTGGTTGCTGTGAACAATGGTGATCGTGATTAGTTATTTGGGAAAAATGCTGATTAATGTTCGGAAATTAGCAACAGTAGTGATCAGTGATTGGTTGTTAGGAACAATCATGGATAGTGATTAACCTTTGGGGAAAATGGATATCAGTGATTGACCCTAAAAATTGGCCCAGTGATTAGTGATTGGATGTTAGGAATTATAGGTGATGATTGATTGGTTATTAAGAGCAGTGGTTGACAGTGATTGGTTGTTAGGAATAATGAGTCATGGACTGCTGGACAGTTCCCTGCCAGAACAGCAGAGGGCGATCTGGCAGGGCTTTCATTCATTCATTTTCATTCATTTTCTACCGCTTATCCGAACTACCTCGGGTCACGGGGAGCCTGTGCCTATCTCAGGCGTCATCGGGCATCAAGGCAGGATACACCCTGGACGGAGTGCCAACACATCACAGGGCACACACACACACTCTCATTCACTCACGCACTCACACACTAGGGACAATTTTCCAGAGATGCCAATCAACCTACCATGCATGTCTTTGGACCGGGGGAGGAAACTGGAGTACCCGGAGGAAACCCCCGAGGCACGGGGAGAACATGCAAACTCCACACACAAGGCGGAGGAGGTGTGAGGTGAACGTGCTAACCACTAAGTCACCGTGCCCCCTGGCAGGGCTTTGTTTATTGTCAATGTTCCCATGTGCTTCAGTTTACATTTTGTGTCTGCACATGTGTTTGCCCCACCCAATCCTGCTCCCTTTCTCTGCCTCTGCACACATCTAATTACCCTTCCTATATATACCTGCTGTATATATATATATATATATATCTTGTGCTTGCTGTTTGCTGAGTCCTTGTCTTGTGTCTCCTAATCTTACCTAATTTTTCCATGTGTTTATAGGTTTTTTATTTTTCTTAATATATCCCATTTTTGTCACATTATCCCTGCAACTGGGTTTGATTCCGTTCTGTGGAGGAACCCGTTTCTGACACAATGGTGATTAGTGATTGGTTATTGGGGACACTGGTGATTAGTGAATGGATTTTGGGAAAAATAGTGATCATTGACTGGCTGTCAGGAGCATTAATGGTGAACAGTGATTGGTGTTTGTGAACAGTAGTGATCAATGGATGTTAGGAACAATACGGATCAGTGATTGGTTACTCTAAACAGTGGTTGTCAATCATTGGTTATTAGGAGCAGACTTGATCAGTGATTGGTCATTGAGAAGAGTAGTGATCATTGATTGGTAGTTACGAACGTTGAGCAAGGTAATTGTGATCGGTGATAAGTAATCTGGAAAAATGCTAATCAGTGATTGGTAAACAGTGATTAATTGTTAGAAACAATTTAGTTCATTGCTTTGCTCACACAAAAGCAACTCAGTCAGCACCTCAGCCTTACACACTGATGCGATTCGAGCAAACCTTCTCTCTCAACGTATACAACCAGAAGCTATGATGTGATCTGGAGCTGGATGTGCTGTAAAAAGCACCATTAAACACATCAGCCAGTTGAGCCACTAAACCTCTTAGCTATTTATTAGCTATTTAATATTAAAGGAATATTAAAAATAGCAAGCATTTAAATGTACTAAAAATATTAAAACTCAAAATAAATAAATAAATAAATAAATAAATAAATAAATAAATAAATAGCATGAAGTGTGGGTAATAAAATGAGCATCTAAGCAACCTTCTCTTTATTACTGAGTTTACTCGGAAGATACATCAATACTGGAATCAATAGTATAAAAGACCTCGTAAATAGCAAAAGGTGTTAGAACTCGATGTGTATCTTAATTAGACATTCACAGGGAAAGGCAAAACACATTTCACTGAGCATGTGGCTATTACAGCAAACACCCAAACACACACTGGTACAGTACAGACACACACTCGGGCATCTACAGTATGCACTAAAATCTATTTAATAATTCTATTATTGTTAAATGATGTCCTAACCCAGCTCTTCAGATCGACGCAGAATCCAGAAGGTGGAAGTCTTTAATGATGTCTATCTACCTAACGACCAGCGATGGCTGGATGCTGATATTAGATGAGTCCCTCGTTGTATCAGTCTATCAATATCTCTCAGTAGCTCAGCACTGAGACTATTAGTGATATCATGAAGTTTTATCAATGGCATAATGAAAATGATAGAAGCAAACTTTTATGCAGCTTTCATGTTTTTTTCCCTAGTATCTAGTCTGTAATATTCTACTCGGTTTCCTGCCGTGTTTCCTTTGAATACTAAACAACGGGAAAATCTGTAGCTCCGTCATTCGAACCCTTGTCATTTTATGTAAATGATAAATTATGTAAATGATGTAAATTGTACTACTGTTCCCCTCCTTGAACCGCCACTTTATTGTGGTGGAGGGGTTTGCGTGCCTGAATGATCCTAGGAGCTATGTTGTCTGGGGCTTTCTGCCCCGTTAGGGTCTCCCAAGGCAAACAGGTCCTGGGTGACGGGCCAGACAAAGAGCGGTTCAAAATCCCTTATGAAGAAAGTTAAAGCAAGGTCCGTGACGTTGCCCGGTATGGCGCAAACGGGGCCCCACCCTGGAGCCAGGCCCGGGGTTGGGGCTCGCATGCGAGCGCCTGGTGGCCGGGTCTTACCCCACGGGGCCCGGCCGGGCTCAGCCCGAAGGAGCGACGTGGGGCCGATCTCCTGTGGGCCCACCACCTGCAGGAGAAACCGTAAGGGGCTGGTGCAATGTGGATTGGGTGGCAGTCGAAGGCGGGAGCCTCGGTGACCCAATCCCTGGACATGGAATCTGGCTCTAGGGACATGGAATGTCACCTCGCTGGGGAGGAAGGAGCCTGAGCTGGTGCGGGAGGTGGAGAGATACTGACTAGATATAGTTGGGCTCGCCTCCACGCACAGCTTGGGCTCTGGAACCCAATGTGTTGGAGTTCACCCCAGTGAACGAGAGGGTCGTTTCCCTGCGCCTTCAGGTCAGGGAGAGGTCTCTCACTGTTATTTGTGCTTACGGGCCAAATGGCAGTGTAGAGTACCCGACATTCTTGGCGTCTCTGGGAGGGGTGCTGGAAAGTGCTCCGACCGGGGACTCCGTCGTTCTACTTCAATGACTTCAATGCTCACGTGGGCAGGGACAGTGACACCTGGAGGGGTGTGATTGGGAGGAACGGCCCCCCCGACCTGAACCCGAGTGGTGTTCTGTTATTGGACTTCTGTGCTAGTCACAGTTTGTCCATAACGAACACCATGTTCAAGCATAAGGGTGTCCATCAGTACACATGGCATCAGGACACCCTAGGACGGAAGTTGATGATCGACTTTGTGGTTGTTTCATCTAACCTCCGGCCGTATGTCTTGGACACTCGGGTAAAGAGAGGGGCGGAGCTGTCAACTGATCACCACCTGGTGGTGAGTTGGATCCGATGGCTGGGGAGGAAGAGTCTCCGGTCTGAGAGATCTTCAACTCCCACCTCCGGTAGAGCTTCAACCAGATCCTGAGGGAGGTTGGAGACATTGAGTCTGAGTGGACCATGTTCTCCACCTCCATTGTCGACACGGCTGCGCGGAGCTGTGGCCGTAAGGTCTCCGGTGCCTGTCATGGCGGCAATCCTCGAACCCGGTGGTGGACCCCGGAAGTAAAGGATGCCGTCAAGCTGAAGAAGGAGTCCTATCGAGCCTGGTTGGCTCGGGGGACTCCGGAGGCAGCTGATAGGTACCGGAGGGCCAAGCGAGCTTCAGCCCAGGTGGTTGCAGAGGCAAAAACTCAGGTCTTGGAGGAGTTCGGTGAGGCCATGGAAAAGGACTATCGGTTGGCCTCGAAGATATTCTGGCAAACCTTCCGGCGTCTCAGTAGGGGGAAGCAGTGCCCTGCTCACACTGTTTATAGTGGTAGTGGGAATCTGCTGACTTCGACTGGGGACATTCTCGGACGGTGGAAGGAGTACTTCCAGGATCTCCTCAACCCCACCGACATGTCTTCCACTGAGGAAGCAGAGGCAGAGGGCTCAGTTGAGAACTTGTCAATCCCCCAAGCTGAGGTCATTGAGGTGGTTGAGAAGCTCCTCAGTGGCAAGGCACCGGGGGCGGATGAGTTCCGCCCTGAGTACCTCAAGTCTCTGGATGTTGTGGGGCTGTCTTTGTTGACACGCCTCTGCAACATCGCGTGGCGGCTGGGGACAGTGCCTCTGGACTGGCAGACTGGGGTGGTGGTCCCTCTGTTTAAGAAGGGGGACCGGAGGGTGTGTTCCAACTACAGGGGATCACACTCCTCAGCCTCCCCGGAAAAGTCTATGCCAGGGTACTGGAGAGGAGAATTCGGCCAATAGTCGAACCTCGGATTCAGGAGGAACAGTGCGGGTTTCGTCCCGGTCGTGGAACACTGGACCATCTCTATACCCTCACCAGGTTGCTGGAGGGTTCATGGGAGTTTGCCCAACCAGTCCACATGTGCTTTGTGGATTTGGAGAGGGCATTCGACTATGTCCCTCGTGGTGATCTGTGGGGGTGCTCTGGGAGTACGGGGTCCGGGCCCTCTGCTAAGGGCTGTCCGGTCCCTATATGACAGGTGCAGGAGTTTGGTTTGCATTGCCGGCAGTAAGTCAGACTTGTTCCCGGTGCATGTTGGACTCCGGCAGGGCTGCCCTTTGTCACCGGTCCTGTTCATTATTTATATGGACAGGATTTCTAGGCGCAGTCGGGGGCCGGAGGGAGTCTGGTTTGGGGACCACGGGATTTCATCTCTGCTTTTTGCAGATGATGTTGTCCTGTTGGCTTCTTCAAATCAGGACCTTCAGCATGCACTGGGACGGTTTGCAGCCGAGTGTGAAGGCGGCGGGGATGAGAATCAGCACCTCCAAGTCCGAGGCCATGGTTCTCAGCCAGAAAAGGGTGGCTTGCCCCCTTCAGGATGGTGGAAAGCTCCTGCCTCAAGTGGAGGAGTTTAAGTATCTTGGGGTCTTGTGCACGAGTGAGGGAAGGATGGAGCGGGAGATCGACAGGCGGATCGGTGTATCTTCTGCAGTGATGCAGTTGATATGCCGGTCTGTTGTGGTGAAGAAACCAGTCTATTTACCAGTCGATCTACGTTCCTACCCTCATCTATGGTCATGAGCTTTGGGTCATGACCGAAAGGACAAGATCCCGGATACAGGCAGCCGAAATGAGTTTCCTCCGCAGGGTGGCTGGGCACTCCCTTAGAGATAGGGTGAGGAACCCGGTCACTCGGGAGGAGCTCAGAGTAGAGCCGCTGCTCCTCCACATCGAGAGGAGTCAGCTGAGGTGGCTCGGGCATCTGTTCCGGATGCCTCCTGGATGCCTCCCTGGGGAGGTGTTCCGGGCATGTCCAACCGGGAGGAGGCCCCGGGGAAGACCTAGGAAACGCTGGAGGGACTATGTCTCTCGGCTAGCCTGGGAACGCCTCGGTATTCCCCCGGAGGAACTGGAGGAAGTGTCTGGGGAGAGGGAAGTCTGGGTGTCCCTGCTCAGACTGCTGCCCCCGCGACCCGGCCCCGGATAAGTGGTAGAAGATGGATGGATGGATGGATGTACTACTGTTTGTTTAGTTTCTACTCGGCAACTCAGAAAAAAAGCCTTGATTTGAATCAGTACATGTCATGTTTAATCTTGTGTTAAAATATCAAGTCAAAATAATCAAATTTATATCTAAACCTGACAGAGTTGCAGTCATACTGTGACTAATTTTCTTTTCAGCTATTTTCTCACAACTTTTCTTTCACCTCTGTGAATGTCACCTCTGTGAATGTTTCAATTGTCTTTTTTTTTTTTGTTTAAGTGCACAGACCACATGCCAGTTTCAGTTTATTTGAACTTTTCATGTCTTAAAAAAGTGTGTTCAACAAAGTAAACCCGTGTTGATTGTTTAAAGCCATTGGACACTTTAATGAAGCTCGTTTAATAAACTAACTGGAGAATGTTGATAACGAAGTTTGGAGCTCGCTAAGAAGGAAAATTAAAGGACTTTAGACACTGTTGCTGTAATATTTAGGTTGTGTGATGTAAAGACCTTTTATATGTGTAGAAAAACACTATTAATATATTACTATTGCTATTTTAACCATTAAATGGTATTTTTGGACCAGAGCAATGCAGGAATCACAAAAGATCCAGCCACTCTCGCGTTCAAGTAGACTATCGAGAAGTGGTTTTTGTTACCTGAGTGAGGTTTTTCAGTGTCGACAGAGCCTTTGTGCATTTTATGTGAAATAAGAAAAGTGTGTTTGATGTAATCACTCTTCATAAGCCAGTTTTTTCGATAAGATGTGTACTGCGTTTGTCAGATTTCTCCCTGTTTTTGCCGGACTGTCAGTCATGATAAATTGCTGCAGTTTAAATTCCAATTTTTCCCTGTACACAGGAGTACAGATCCTCGTGAACTTTAATCATCACTGCAGTATGGAAAGCATGCTGCTCTCTCTGAACACACACACACATGCACACACACAAACACACACACAAACACACACACACAGTCAGGTCAAGACATCATAGTCCATTGCTAAGAACTGTCCAAATTCCACCGTTTCACCTCCATTTCAATCTACTATTACTCCCAATAGTGAGTTCTTATTGACTGGAAGAAGTAATGATGATTCTGCACGATGAGTGTAGAGATGGACAGCAAGGGAAGGGAGAAGGATGAAGAGATAGTTGGTATTATAAATGAATGCATGGATGTAGGCTGAAGATGAAATGATTAAACTGTGCATGGATGGATGGATGGATGGATGGATGGGTAAAGGCTATAGCTGGATGAATAACTCAAGGTCTCAAAAATCCTGACCCTATGAGAGCAAAACCTCATACTAAATACTTAAGATTATATTTATTAGGTACAAAATATGCTGTAAACAGGGGCACAGGGCAAGGGGCATGGGTTGGCACTCCATCCAGGGTGTATCCTGCCTTGATGCCCGATGACGCCTGAGATAGGCACAGGCTCCCCGTGACCCGAGGTAGTTCGGATAAGCGGTAGAAGATGAATGAATGAATGAATGAATATATGCTGTACATTTGCACCTGTATAAAATCTAAAGGTACAAATCGATTCTTGTCAAATAGATGTAAGATTGGATGGATGGATGGATGGATGGATGGATGGATGGATGGATGGATGGATGAAGTCTTTATATTAATGAACATTACAAAAAAGAAGTCAGACAGGAATTAGAAAAAAGCTCTAGACAGTGAGGTGAGTGGATGTTGGATGAATTGATGGATGAATGAATGGATGTTAGGAAAAATGTTAAGATGGATGTCTGATTTGTTACATCATAAATGGATGGATGGATAGATGGATGGATGGATGGATGGATGGATGGATGGATGGATAGATGGATGGAGGAAAGGAGGGGAATGGGAATGAATAGATGGATGAATGGATAGATATTAAGAAAATATTCAAGACAGGTAGTTGGATGTCTGATTTATGACATAGATGGACAGATGGATGAATGGATGGATGGATGGATGGATGGATGGATGGATGGATGGATGGATACTAGAAAAAGTATTCTAGACAGTTAATCAGATGGGTGGTGGATGGCATTATGGATTGCCCTGTACAACAGAAAACCAAGTTCTATACAGCAAGTTGGATGGATGTTGGATGAAATGATGAATGGATGGAGAGATGGATGGAGAGTAATAGGGATGAATGAATGGATGCATATTAGGAAAAATGTTCAAGACAGGTAGTTGGATGGATGATGGATGGATGGATAAATGGATGGATGGATAATAGAAAAAGGATTCTAGACAGATAGATGGATAGATAACCTGAATGATGGATAAAAAGACAGAAGGCAGCGGGCTCTGAACCCTGTACTGGACATCTATCCATCCATCCATCTGTCCATCCGTCAGTCCGTCCGTCTGTCCGTCCATGCATTCATTCATTCATTCATTCATTCATTCATTCATTCATTCATTCATTCATTTATTCAGTTATTCATTCATTCATCACTTTATGGTAACAGCATTTAAATCTTAGTAGACTGGAGAAATGTCTAGTATTTAATGAACTGAGAAATATTTAGTATCATTTAGTTTAATCTGTGGCAACATTTGACATTAAAATATAACAAATTATCAACTACAAGCATTTAAAGACATTTGCGTGTCAGTGTATCTGTTCAGACAGATTTGTGTTTCATCTTTCATCTACAGCTACACAGCCTCTTCGTCTTGGCTCCCAAAAATGTGACATTTAGTAATGAAAAGCACAAAAGCAACATCTCTTTCCCTGGGAATGACAGGTTCAGAGGCCACGCCCCCTTTACACTGTGATTGACAGGTTTACATAAAGTCATCCACAGTCCCAAAACAAATGCATTTGATTTGATTTGTTTATGAATAATTGAAGAATAAATAATCCAGACTTCAGCTACCTTTTCCTTCTGTCAAATCTCATCTTCTTTTTACTTTTTCTTTTAAAAAAAAATCATCTAAAAGACCAAACAGACACTTGTGGGTTCTTCCATCTCACTTTAGGCCGACCTGACGAGGTCAACACTGCACACTCAGAGAAGCGAGGAAGTGACAGACATGGTTTATAAACATGGCATTGCTTTTATCACTTTCTCAGAGAATTACCCTGTCACTCATTCAGTCAGTGAGAGAGAGAGAGAGAGAGAGTGGGGGAGAGGGAGAGAGAGAGAGAGAGAGAGAGAGAGAGAGAGAGAGAGAGAGAGAGAGAGAGAGAGTGTGAGAGACAGAGAGAGAGAGAGAGAGAGAGAGAGAGAGAGAGAGAGAGAGAGAGAGAGAGAGAGAGAGAGAGAGAGAGATTGTAAGAGAGAGTGTAAGAGAGAGAGAGTGTAAGAGAGAGAGTGTGTAAGAGAGAGTGAGAGAGAGAGACAGAGAGAGAGAGAGTAAGAAAGAAAGAGAGAGAGAGAGAGAGAGAGACAGAGAGACAGAGTAAGAAAGAAAGAGAGAGAGAGAGAGAGAGAGAGAGAGAGAGTGTAAGAAAGAGAGAGAGAGAGAGTAAGAGATTGAGAGAGAGAGAGTGTGTGTAAGAAAGAGAGAGAGAGAGTGTAAGAGAATGAGAGAGAGAGAGAGAGAGAGAGAGAGAGAGAGAGAGAGAGAGAGAGTGCCCTCCACTCTGGTTGAATATCATCATTAAAACCAAGTACACTTCTCCATGGGGTGTCTCTACTCTCTCACTTAGTTTTTTTATTTAAAACCTTAACACCGGCTCAGTTTCACTAGTCTGATCGTTCATCAGCTCAATACGCTCCTCTGATGTTAGGGAGGACCTCCAGCGGCGTTAGAGGTTCTATTACTACAAAGTACAGCATGCCTGACAGAGAACAGCCTTGTCTTAAGGTTTCCAGCACTTTCCGCAAATATTCATGCTCAAAGTGGTCAAATGCCTTTTCATGATCTAGGAAAATCAGACCAGTCTTTAAGCCCAACAGTCTGGAGATGTCCAAACTGTCGGGAACTAAATGTACATTATCGAGTATGTACCTATCAGACACACAGTTCTGGTCCTGGTGAATGAGCTTCTCTATTATCTTTGTCACTCACGAGGCTCACGAGGCCACATTAGGGTGCCAGTTCCTCAGGAACATTGCCAGGAACATTGGGCAGCAGTTCCTCAGGTCTGCCGGGTGTCCCTTTATTGCAGCAGGGTCAGGGCAGCCCTCCTGGCTCAATGAGAGCTGACCACTGTTCATGCTGTCCCATAGGACATCCAGCACATCTTGCCCTATCACTGCCCAGAACACCCTGTAGAACTCTATAGGGAGACTGTCTATACCCAGCACCTATCCATTCACCATGCTTTGTGGAGTCTTATGAAGCTCCTTCAGCATCAGCTCCTTGTCCAACTCCCTTACCACTTGCTCAGAGAGCTTTGGCAGGTCCAGAAGGAAGTTCTCTTCCACCATCCTGTGCACCTGACCGCTCACTGCTGTACAGCTTCAACAGCTTACTGTTTGCCTGCAGTGGGCTCCGCTAAGAGGTCCCCTGTTTCTGCTCACACAGCATGTATGAAACTTTTCTGACCATTCTTCTAAACTGAAGAAGAGCTCAGAAGGAGCATCCATCTCACAGGCAATTTTAAAGCATGAAGGGACCAGCGCCCCCTGTGCTGTGCTGTGAGGTCACTCATTTTGGTTTGTTTACTCTTTAATATGCCTTCGATTTCCTGTGGCCTCCAAACACCGGAATTCCACTGTTTCTGTCTCCAGAGCTTTCAGAGATCTAACAATGTCTCTGAGAGTATACTGTATACAAAATTCTTTAATTTGTGTTTCAGCAACATCCCACCACTGCTGTAGAGATCTCGAAGCTGCCTTCTCAGATTTAATGCCAGTATGCACTCCTAGGCTGCATCTTCTTTTTACTAATGGTACAATGTCCCATACCGTGATCAGAGATTCCTATTGGAACAAAAAAACTTTGTAAAAAACATCAGTTGATGCTTAAAACCATTAAAATAATCCAGTCTTGCCAGGCAGTGTGTTATCAATGGTGTGGGTCCATGTGTAATGTTTGTACAAAGGTTTTTTTTTTTTAAAGTTCTCCATATGTCACCTAACTCATGGGCCTCCATAATCTCCAACAGGTGTTTACGGGATGCTGCATGAGGTTCTACATGGTTCCGATCTAAAATATCTGTTGTACAGTTAAATGGTACAATGGTTAGAGAGTCTGACTCGTAATCCTAAGGTTGTGGGTTCGAGTCTCTTGCCCTTGAGCAAGGCACCGAACCCCCTCAACTGCTCCCTGGGCACCACAGCATAAATGGCTGCCCACTGCTCCGGGTGTGTGTTCACGGTGTGTGTGTGTGCACTTTGGATGGGTTAAATGCAGGGAACAAATTCTGAGTATGGGTCACCATAATTAGCTGTATGTCACGTCATGTCAAAATTAAAATTGTCAGTAGTGTTGCAGATATTGCTAAGCTAATCTTAATAAAACTCATCCTTTCCACTGCATTGGTGGGAGCGTACACACAGATAAAAAACTAAATCCTCATTCTCATAAAAAGCTTTCAGTCTTAAAAGTTCAGCTGAGCAGTGGGCTTCTGGGCTGAGCAGTGGGCTCCAGTGGGCTTCTGGGCTGCAGGCTTAGCTTGGGGTTCACTCTCCTTTGCTTCTGGTGCAGCAGCAGCTCTGGGACCCTCAGCAGCCAGCCTAACTGTAGCCGCAGGGGAAACGACCCCAGCCACATTTAAAACATTTCATGTCAGCATCAGAATAAACGAATATAATGTAATCAAACCCATCGATATTAATTTAAAAACATTTGATTCTTCAACACCTTCTTTAAGACTCACTTAAGACTTAAAAACACTCTCCTAAAATACACCAGGTGTCTGACCAGTGGTGACTTATATCAAAGGGGGATTTTCTTAATGGGGAGACCATTCACACGCATAAACACCATTACACACACGTGCACACGCTCATGGGCACACACAGTTATTTCCTCACATGCTCACACTATAAGTATAATATATCCAATATGTTTTAATGGGGGGGGCACGGTGGCTTAGTGGTTAGCACGTTCTCCTCACACCTCCAGCGTCGGGGTTCGATTCCCGCCTCCGCCTTGTGTGTGTGGAGTTTGCATGTTCTCCCCGTGCCTCGGGGGTTTCCTCCGGGTACTCCAGTTTCCTCCCCCAGTCCAAAGACATGCATGGTAGATTGATTGGCTGGAAAATTGTCTGTAGTGTGTGATTGTGTGAGAGAATGAGAGTGTGTGTGTGCCCTGCGATGGGTTGGCACTCCGTCCAGGGTGTATCCTGTCTTGATGCCCAATAACGCCTGAGGCACAGGCTCCCAGAGTTCCCAGAGGAAACCCCCAAGGCACGGGGAGAACATGCAAACTCCACACACACAAGGCGGAGGCGGGAATCGATCCCCCGACCCTGGAGGTGTGAGGCGAACGTGCTAACCACTAAGCCACCGTGCCCCCTGGCTCTAATACATTTGACCAAATGCACATTATCATCTAGTGCTTGCTAATATTATGAACAGCAGCTATGCTAATTCCTCTCCACTGCTTCTCTCTTTCTACCCATCCCGA